>NC_092697.1:28890898-29190898 GCF_964275005.1 Diadema setosum
GTACGTATGTTTGTGTGTCAAATTTTAAAGGTGCTAAACATATATCGCTGTCGTAACTACCTTGAGACATTTACGAGTTAGCTCTTACATACACCATGTCTCAAGGCAAATTGTGAGGCCATTACAGAATGACTCTTCAAGGGCAAGGTACCTCACAGCACTGAATGTGTGTTTGCAATGTGTGCATCTATTGGTACATGTACATTCATACTAAAAACAGACCCTGACTTTTGGATTATGATGACAACTTGAAGAAAGCTTTAAACATTCAAAGGAAATGGGAGAAAGAACAACATTTTCAATTTGCATTTACACACAATTTGTTTACTTTTGTGGGTTCAATTTTGCATATCATTATGATATCAAAACCGATTTCACATGCAGGAAATGTGGTTTAGTAAAAAATAAAGGATTTGAAACTTCCATAGTGACAAGTACACTGTATGACCCTTTTGATAGTTGCATCTCCATAAGATATGGATATTGTGTATAAGAATGTTGGAAAAATGTAACATTGTGTCATTTGGCAGCATTTTATTCATGATTGAATTATTATTTTTTTAAATTTTTTTCTTTATCGAAGCCTTTTTTACCTATGAAGTTTGAGATATAGGCTTGGGTCGCCTTTGATGGGCATGTTCTCTTTTAACATATGATAAATGAACTTTGTGGTGTGGGAATGATATCATAGTATAGGCCTACTCGATAATAGGCTGTCTTGTAAAGCCGATACCAAGTGATGGCATATGATATGCATAGAAACAACTCTCCCGTAGACTCGGGTGCATCTTGACTGTGGCTATGAGGGTTTAATCCGTATACGGTTGCATTTTGCCGTTTACCCATGTAACCTCATCGGCGACATCTCACTCCCGTCAACAAAGATGCGCATGCACTACAAAGGAAGTTACGGTTGCTGCATGACAAATATAATGTGTACTGGCAATACTTCAATATTGAAATATATCATAGAGTCACTTATGTTATGAATGAGCCCCTCCGTGCTTGTCGTAAAAAGTCAATTTACAGGAATTCCCCAAAGTACATTCCAATTTGGCTGACCTCCGTGTGGCTCCAATTTTTCATGGTTTTCATATTTCCCCTGCTCGTGTTTATCTCTTCCTCTACCTTTGCGGCACTAATCCTTTTTGGCTCTTAATGCCCCACCCCAAAGATGGGTAGGGAGGTAGAGATGGGAGAGAGAAAATGTGAGCAGTGATTTGATAAATCATAACTGCGTGGATGGCTCTGTAAATGGATGGCTAGACAGAGCTGTAATGAGCAAAATTCCCGTGGGGTAGTGGTGACGGTTAACAATACCCCCCCCCCCCCACACACACACACACACTCATGGAGTCATGCATATACACATGCTTTCTCTCTCTCACACACACCTCACGTCCACAGAAAGGGACACATACAATTGTACACAAGCCATAAACTCTTTTAATTTCAGCCTGACCAGAACTCTATAGTACCATTTATTTCCCCCAACCATTTTCTTTTGTGATTTTGTTTTGCCGCCAAATTACTAAAAATGATCAGTCTTGACTGGAGACTAATCATAAGTGGTACTGAGAATGTTGTAATATGAATGGGAATCAACAGTATAATTACGAGGTAAGTAAAAGCCCAAAAGAATTGCATCAAAGTTTGACCTTTCATGGACATTGATGGCAGTATTTATCTCGTGTCAAATTAACTTCTTGAAAACAGCAGTGCTAACTTTGGTAAAATGTGCTCAGCATGACATTTGAATAAGTCCCCCCCCCCCCCCCATAGATAAAAAGTGATATTCAAACACTAGGAAGTAATTGTCTACATAACAAAACATTTCTAGATAGTGAGAGAACTATAGAATGTGCATTTCACACCACTAGCCCAGCAAGCATTCTATTTTTCATAAAACTCTTTGCGTTTTAAATTAGTTTATGACTGACCATGAAGTGTTCCAAAGTTGATATTAGGTCAATATAATAACTCACAGGGTTCATTTATTTATTCTTTTTTTTTTTTCGTGGAGGTTTTCTGCTGATATTGCAAGCAGCATTCTCCATTTGTTGCACACATTTGCAGTTATTGTAGATTCTGTAGCCTATAACATGGCATGTGGTCCTCTATCCATTCTGAACCAGTTGGTAGCATTCATCTTTTATGTCAGTTATTAATTGCTAGGATTAATTGTGAGGGTGCTGTATAGTGTCTATACTGGGAAGATTTCAACAGCAAGTATGCATTTTAACAGATCTATACGTTTTCAAAAAATTGGGAAATATTTTTGTTTTTATGTTGGCATTGCCCCCGTCTAATTTTTTAAAGGTTTTTTTTATTATTATTGTTGTTGTTGTTGCAGGATATTGTCTGTATAAAAAGTTTGCTGACTGTGAGATTAGACCCTAGTTATTGCTGGAATGTAGTCGAGGATACAGTCCCTGGTACATTAGCCCTGGTAATGATGTAGCCCCATCTGCCCCAGCTTGACAGCCCAGAAAAGCAGAATAAAGACACCAGAATTGAAATTAATTTAGTCTGGATGGTAGATTTGATTGAAAAATGGTCCTCGTGCAGCCCGCATCTCATGGGGTGAAACGGGAGCCCAGCAAAAATATGGAGCTGATTTCTGGCTGGATTTGTGCCTTGGGATGGCAGTATTCTCCCAGCGCAAAACTCTAGTCTTAGTGATACAGTCTTCAACAGTATGGAGCAAGACATGCCTTAAATTGCGTAATTATTGATTTACTCTTGTGTGTTGTGTGCTTTCTTCATTTTTTGCATGTTTCATCTCTGTTTGATAAACTCAGTCAGGGCATACTTGCACCAGGGAGGTGTGAGAGAGACCTCCCTGCTTGCACAAAACATTATGTATGTGATATAATCTGCAGTAATATGAATGTGGTTTGAGATTGTTCAGAGAAATTGTACCCCTCCCACCACCCACAACCCCACAACTCGGTCATACAAACCTGAAGTACTAATTATGCAGAGTTTGTGAGCATTCTTACATGTTATTGTTTGCGATATCAATTGTTCAGTGCAATTTCGACTGATAAAAACATATCTGTTTGTAATGTGTAGTATGCATCAGAGAAAAGAATATAAATGCTTTCTGTGTAATTGATTGTCACTGAGATGAAGGTCTGTGTGTTAAGTACATTGTATGTTAATCAATGCTCTTGGTTTAATTAAAATTTATGGACACAAATGGTGGTGATTAACTTTGTGTGTGTGTGTGTGTGTGTGTGTATGTGTGTGTGTGTGTGTGTGTGCTTGTTTGCAATTGCTTGTAGAATGACATGTGTATTGGAAGCAGAAGGTGGTACTAGTATGTTGGCTGAAGTTTGGTCATGGATGCAGACTAGTCAAGTACCCTACCATACACAGAGGGTGCAATTCCAGAGTGCGGTGAAAGCTTTAATATGCATCATATTTTGCTGCCGGAGTTATGACAGCATCTGCACAAGGTGTCATCAATTTTGTCAGAAGACTTTCCTCTCCCACTTTCTCTCTCAGGAGCAAACTGGTTTCTGTGGGTGTGAGAAATTTGTTCTCCGAAAATAACTGGTAGTTGGCAGACTTGGAATGCATGTAGTGTATGGAGGTTTTTCCACCCTTTTTTCCCCTCTCCTCTTTCTGCTCTCAATTCAAGCAAATCAGTGCCTTCTAAAATGCACCTGCTCACATCGTTCAAATTTTGATTGCTGTATATTCTCACATTAAAGCATAAATAAAGTTTTAAAATGAACAGATTTCATGTGAAAACTGAAATACAGCAGAGTTCAATGTTGTTGTTTTTTTTTTTTCCATTTGAATAATCCATATTGAAAGAAGGTATTCATAATTGAGTATTTATATGTACTGTACATAAGGTTCTGACAGGTAATAATGGAAGATTGCATCTGCACCAAGTTTTGAATGGCCTATGAAGACATGGGATTCTAAAGAAGCAGACGATGGTGCTTGTAACGAGGCTAGCATGGATTAACAATCATTACCACTCGATAGTCTCCAGCAAAGTTGTTTCAAATGTCTGCTCACCCATGTATCGCATAAACATGACTGTATTGATTCATGTAATACTGCCACATGGAACACAATCTGTGAGCAGTTTCTTGTGGAATATAGGCCCACATGTGTATTTCTTTCATTGATTCACCATGTCCAAGAAATCTTAGTTATCATTTTTTGCTGTATATTTTTGTCATAATTCTTATCACTTATCATGAGTATTTCATAAGATAGAATAAAAGAAGCTTATTCATTTGAGCCTTTAAATAGTTTGGTCATATGCACCTTTGGTAATTTTGGTTGCCTTGTTATCAGTGGCTTCTAAATCACTAGGCTATAATCTCGATTGATCCTTCAGTTGGCAAGACATTGTATTGAGAGAAAAGTTATGTCTCTGCTGCAAATTCTATTTTTTGTATCTTTTTGTGATTTAGTGCAGATTAGTTGATGGAACCAATTCCATAAATCCAGTCTTCAATGTAAAATATGTGGTGAAATGCAGAATTGCCAATTTATTTGATGATTTCTGCACAAAATTACTGAGGAACCAGATGGATTAAATCATTACTCCAATACTACTATCTAGACGTTTCAAACTTGTAGGTACACTGAATAAGGTTGAGATAAGTTTTGTATTTTATTTTCCCAACAAGATACGGATGAGGGTAATTTATCACATTCAGGAAAAAGAGAAAGACCTGTTTGAAATTACATTATAAAAGGATGAATAACATGTAGGAGAAGAAATTAAAGATGCAGCTGTAGTAGTGGCAGAAATAGTAGTAGTAGTAGTAGTGGGTGAATGAGAAGGTGATTTGTTTTTATATTGTGTGTACAATATCTGCCATTTCGTTATTGCCATTCATGCAGTATGTTTCAGTTGTGCAACTCAAAGTTGTTGTTATCAAAATTAGATGTGCTTTTGCTATTCCCTTTTTCCAAGAACTAGTAAAAAAAAATATGTGAAGACGAGTAAAGGATGAATGATAGAGATTTCCACTTCAGTAGCTTGTCTGTTTCAGCATTGCTTTCATACATATTTGTATGTGCTTGGCTGCACCACTATTGAATATGAGTATTGAATGTAAAATCTTTCCAAGGACTGGCAGCGCTGCATCAATAATTTATCCGCAATGCTAGGCAGACATGGAAATCAAATTGGCATTGATGAATGCAGGCGCTGGAATCCCCTTTTTGATGGGCCTACAGTCAGGTAGAAAACCTGGCAAAAATGTTGGAATACGGCTGCGACACTTTGGCGTGTATGTGTGTATGTATGTGTGTGTGTGTGTGTGTTTGTCATTAAACTCCCATTATTGATTATACCGACATTCCCCCCCCCCCCCCCACCTCCATTTCCCCCTCGCACATGCCTGCTGCAGATAAATTTCAATTAGCTAGGGTGCCTTGATTTGGCGGCAGGTAGGGTTGAGAAAAACAAAACAAAACCCCCATATCAAATGCGCTGTTTGCATGCTTTGTTTTGGCTGTCTCGTTAGATGTGCTGCTGAATGTGCACTATCTCCACATGATGAAAACACAAGCAGAAGATCATGGTTGCCTCCTAGTGATCCTCTGGACAGTGCTCTTTATCACACGACTACAATAACATCTTTCCGATATCGTAATAGCCCTCGCCCAATTTCCAATATTACATTTGTATAGTGACAGTCACCATTGATATCACTTCATGACTTGCAATATGAATTCATAAAATGTATTTATGCTGCAAATGCATTGCGTTTATATCTGCTCGTAATGTGATTTGAAGTCTTATTTCTGTATGTGAGTAGCAGCCCTTCATGCCAGCCTCAAAACTTTAAAGGAGGCATCTAGATGATTTTAGACTTTTGCATTTGAACATACAGATTGGTTATACGGGATTCAGAGTTTCAACATTTTTAGTGATTGGGATGAGTAATGGATAAGAATGTTTTCAGATTCATAATAAGTCAAAATGAACAAGGCTGATAATATAGCAGCTTTATGTAAGAACGAATTATTAGGTGTTTGCGGCAGCGGAACAAAAGAAGGAATCATGCAAAATTCTATGTAGGTGAATTTAAGCGAGTGGTATTATAATGGCATTACAATGCTACATTACTGAAATACGTGTATGTGAGCCTCCTATGTCATCATTTTTTTCCCAGTGTATTATTTTTTTTTTAAAGAAAATTGTTTGAATATCTGCTCAAGAACCACAATGAATTCCACAAAATTACATATTAATGACACAATCAATTTAATACTACATGATGGAAATTATATCTGGAATGCCCCTTTAACTATTGAGATTTACATGTACTTGGCATTCGCCATTATACAAGATGATACAGTTAATGATTAGTATATTATGATTTAACGTTAACTGTTGACGTACCCATATTGCTGTGAAAATTTAGATCTTCATGTAATTTTTCATACAAGATCGATTAAGATATATTTCAGGCATTTATTGTGAAAATAGTGACAGCATAAGTTCATGGGGACAAAATTTAATAGCAAACAAAACACTTTCACTGCAACATAGTATGTGAAATGTGTTAATACTTGTACTTACAATATTCCGTATTTATAATTCGGTTTGAAAAGTGTTTTTTTTTTGGCCACGTCTAGATTAGACAGGTGTGGCTATGTGTTTGGTTATCAGATGGCCGCTTTGCTTCTCACCCCTCCCCTGCCCACTTTTTGTCTTGAGTAGATGTTGCACACCTGCCAGATAAATAATTTGGTGCACCTTCTCCCTGCCATTGATGACTCGCGAATGGAAAGTTTGTGTGCCGACGAGGGCGGAGTTTAATGAACCGTAAGGCCTCGAACGCCATCTGGCAGTTCAGTCAGTGGGGTGGGTCATCCCTTCTCACAGTCTCCACAAGGTTATATACCCCAGAAGAAGAAATCTTGGATGTAAGATATGATGATACTAGGGGATTGCACCTTTCCGTCACATGTATGCTTATGCAACTGTCTAGTAGAATGTAAAGATTCTTAAGAAATCTAGGCTTTTACAATAAATCTGGGGTGTTTTGTTGTTTATCTGGTTATCTATTCATTTAGTTTGATCTTAAAAGATTTTAAGCATGCTAATGTGTGTTTTATCATTTACTGATTATTATTATCATTGCTTTTTCTTGTTGTTATCAGGGTACTTGCAAAGGAAAATATAGGGAGGTATTTGGCTGAAGGGTTGGGGGGGGGGGGGGAGGTAGCTGGCTGTAGATATACGTAGAGGGCCCCATTTTGTGTAATATCTCCTGGACCGGTGAGAAATGACGCTCTCAAGCAGCCTTGGCCCTTCTCCTTCCCCATAGAGAGTTCAAGGGATTTTAACTGCCGTAGATTGATATGAGGTCTTTTTGTCTGACAGCATAAAAAAATATTGCAATAACGCACTGGGCGACGGTTTATCATGTGCCTGCAGCTCCCGCTTCATATGCATGTATCAAAACCTCACATCGCATGGGAGTTGAGAGTGGATATGCTGTATGGCAGTGTACGCTCGTGACACACGCTAATCACATATTATCATTGCATTTTGATAACGGTGTCATTACAAAGCCATTACTGATCCTACTTGACATTTTCATCCAGCGTATGCACACATTCTTTTTCAATTAGGCATGGTACATTGATAAGAAAGAGAGAAAGAGACAGGGGGGGGGGGTTGAAAGAGTGAGGGAGTGATTTGTGACATGTTTGCAAAGTGTTTTCTTCAATATATTGCTTTGTAGTTCCCTAGTGGGAGTGCTTTGTGTATATACCTGATCAAATTTTATTAGCTTTTCAATGAATGCCGTCAGCAACATGTTTATGTGCAAAGTCAATATGATTTTAGGCTGGACGTTTTGAAAGGGTTAAAAAACAAGGTGAAGTGAGAGTCTTATAGTGCAATGCTTCTCAACCAGTGGGTCGCGAAGCTCTTGCTGGATGGCTGCAAAGTCTTCCCAAAATAAAAAATAAAACAGGTTTGTAGTTCGATGATCTACTCATGTAACTGGGCCTCAAAAAACTTTGAAGGAGCCAAAGTGGGCCTGAGGTTAAAGGCATAGTTCACCATTTGCAGATGAGACAAAAACCCAGCATTAGTGCTTCAAAATAGTTCTAAAATGTGAGTTAGGCATAGAAACAACCAATGTAAAAATTTGAACCAGTATAATTGAGGTTAAGTATTGTTAAATATACAAAATGTCAACAGTAGTTATAATGAAAATGTTTCCAGACTAAGCCATCTACAGTTATGGTTTAATGAGAAAAATAGTGATATCTCCTCATATTTTAGGCTTTATTGCAAAAATTTTATATGGTAGAATGTTTCGTGATACAACAGACCTACACATATGCATCAAAAGTGATATCTTGAACATTTTTTAAATCACTGCTCCCATAGTTAAACAGGACCTTTAAAAAAGGTCGAAAAATGTGGCTTTAGTGTATGCATGGAAAGGAGATTCTTCAAATATAACCTGTTATTTAGCATGGATGGATACAAAGTAAATCATATTGCAGAGGATATGCAAACATTTCTTTTTTTTTTATCATTATACGCCACTTCTTAGTTATGCTACTTTCATGTGTTCCTAATTCTTATGCTGTGCATCATTAAAAAAAAAAATGAGATATCAAAGAAAGCTGGAAGGAAAAGAACATTTGAGCATGGATATGGAGTGAGGAATGTTGACTTGCTTGAAAACAAGTGCTGACCCGGTGACTCCAGAAAATTCTATTATTCCCATTGGCTTTAAGACAGAACCTGGACTGTTCCCTAAGGTAACTGCTGCAGTAATAATATCATATAAACAGGATAGACAAAGGAGTGTATCTCACAATTCATATGCAATGATTATGCAGAGTTTAATGGTCTAGTTTTATATATATATATATATATATATATATATATATATATATATATTTTTTTTTTTTTTTGCTTTCTTTAGTGAAGCCATTTTTTCAGTTAAGGACCAAAACTTTAAGAGAAATGAATGTATAATGGCTCTTTTGTTGCAGAATTTTGGCCATTATGACTGCAGTGTCTAAATGAGATGTTTTAATTGTACCACTAAAAACGATCATGAAAACAGAAATTGCAGAGTGCAGGAACAGATGTTCCGGAATCTTTGAATCACTTGCATACTGTATAAGCTGTTATAAATTTTCACAAGTGTTTTAATAATTTTTGCGAATTTTGCGAATCACAGTTGGACCGTAAATTTAAAAACACATGAATATGTCACCATGCACTCTATAGGTAATAGTGCGCTTATGATAAGGCCTCTGTGTCAATTCTCGAAAACATCATCTCACGAAAACGTCAGTGACCTCTATTCTATTTTGATGCATCTTTCAGTGAACATGTACATGTTCACTGAAAGATGCATCAAAATAGAATGCAACAATGACCAAAAAGAACAGAAAACATATCAGTCAAGTAGGAGGAAAGTTGTTCATGACCATATAGGCCTATGTGATTGCCTGGTCATACAAGGGGATATGTTTTATAAGCTTTGTGGATTATATGGTATGGTAGAACAGAAGATTGGAAGACTTGACAATTACAACATGTAGGCCTAAGTGTCATCATGGAGCTACATGGTGTCATAAAAGGAGCCGTTAGTACTGTGTAAGATAGCCACTGATTTTATAGGCATCTGAATTCGGTCTTTACATAACATGGTGCAATCTAATATTAAAGCTTTGGATGAATACATTCAATTTGCTTGTTAGATTTTCCCTGCTTGTAGCTGTTCATGCACAGCTTGAAGTCAAACAAATATAATGAATCCAGAACATTAGAGGGAGATCAAATTAATTACATATTTCCTTGTCTCGTGTACAAACAACATTGTATGTAGAGAGGTGCCCCATTTTGATGAATTCAGAGATCAATGAGCAATTACAGAGATACATGATTGAACCAAAAGCTGCCTCCCTATTGGTCGGTTGTTCATTCCGGGTGATCATCAGCATATACTGATTGATGTTTGGATCATAGAAATAGGATTCCCTTAGGGGGTTCTGGTGACCTTGTTTCACCATTGTGTATTCAGATGGGGTGCGGGAGTACCATTTTGTGTCGTGACACGTAAAGTGTGATCTGTGTGTGCAATCATGATTAAAGACAGAATGTGGTAACCACCACTCTCTTCACAGTTTTGGCATGATTTCTCCTTCCCTTTCACAAAGAACAAGGCCCAAAGGATTGCAATGTCTGCTTTGCCAATTACTGTCAATCATTAGGCTAGTGAGAAAACAACAACAACTAACAACACATCTCGTCAATTGAACATTAACAAGGTATCGGGGAGTAATATGCGGACCATTATTGTTGAAACCTCAACAGTGTGTGTTATTTAACAAGAGGGTGTCTTTAGCTGCGAGTACACCATTTGTCAGTTTAATGATCACAGAGTGGGGAAAATTGTGTCGGAGGTCACTGAGATTACGTAAAAAAAGAGGGGAAAAATCATGTATAATGAAAATTGTTCCCAACAGAGGAGCATTGGGGAGCATTGAAATGGTCTCTTGACAAGTCACCCTTTTTCTGTGAAGATTTGCCGCAATAGGCCGATGCTTGGATGGTGTGGCCAATGTCGTACCTCGCATCCCGGGCAAGAGAATAGAATCTGGCAGATTATCACCCCGCGACTGGCCGGCGCGGAGCTTATTCTCGCACCTCGGTCAGGCGGCGGTGTCAATCGGAACACCCGGTATGCCGGAACCTTCTGTCATTTTCACAGCTCTCTACGCACCCGTAGTCTCCTGGTACAGCCTCTTTATGCAATGCTAAACAGTGTCAGGTATTTGAACCTTGTGGTGTTGGATTTGTTTCAACAAACTAGGCTGGTGATGTGCTTCCATTGGGCATTGACACAATACATTTGCTAATCTCATCCCCTAGGATACATAATCTGATGAATGTTGTTTGATTTTGTGTGTCACTTCTTTTATATAGTGTAGGTACAGTATAAAACCTAGACCTAAATGCCAGTTTTGCCATTAGTGATGAAGTTGATGGGGAAAGCATAATTCAGTCATCTTGCCTGGAATCAGGAAGAAATTTTGTGATATTTGCCCATTGAGAAAGAAACAGGATTTTTTTCTCAAATGTATTGCCAATTTAAGACAGAGATATTAGATTTAGCAATAAAGAAACTTGTGAAAAGCCTGCAACTGAAATGAACTGTTGTTTAATTATGACAAAGGGCTCAAGTGAGTGAAAATTTCTTGATAAATATTCATGGAATGCTAACATGTATAGAAACTTTAGGAACACTAACATTAAAATGCATAGTAGAAACTGCCTGTGAGAGAAAAGCACACAACACCAAACCACAGAAGTGTAGCTTCTGGCATGTAATATTTGGCTAATCTTCAACCTCTCTTGAATATCACGATAAAGCTTTTCGCACGCTATCATAAACATCACCTACCCGGCTATACTTTGGAGTGGAGTACATGAAAATCATGAATATCTGGTCTTCCGATGACTGTTGCCTTCATGTATGCAATTGACTTCTCGCCCGCGATTATGCATGCCGCATTGTTTATGTGCGCATTCGGAAGAAAGGGTAGGGACTCCCATTCCTCTCTTTGGCGTTTCACGTCGGCGAGCCGGTTGGCACGGTGGTCGGCCAAGAGTCTGCCTCTGTCGGCAGGATGAACGAACGAATGCATGGGGAAAAATCATAGAGATGTGATTTGGGTACATGTTTGGGGAGTTTTTTATTGCATTTATCTCCCCTGATGGTTCCTGTCTGACCGAATGAGTCACGTATCCTGAAGGGGGATGGGCAAAGAATGTGCATATACATGTAGGATGAAAGAAAGAGGGGGAGGTGGTTGGATGAGAGGGGAAGGAGGGATGAAAGCAGAGAAAAGGCTGGAAAGAGGAGCTCAGATGGAATTTGAGAAAGTTAGCCTGGGGAGGGGTTTGCAGATTGAAGTACATGATTGAGCAGAGGTTTGGAATGAAACCCTGAGGAAAAACAGAAATAGGAAAAGGATTTGTACATTTATGATCATAATTATTGTGTATTTTGTTTGTACAGAGGGCAGAAGAATGAGAAGAAAGCAGAAATTAGAAGGCAATATATCTCATCAAGCCTGTATAATCTTTAAGGTAATGAGAATGTGGAGCTATAAAACGCATGCAGTGAAAACAGAAAAAAACAACAACAAACGGAGCGAGTTGATTACCAAGAGTCAAGATGTTAAAACATGTCGATGACCAAAGACAAGAGTCAACATATCAAATAATCATGACTGGAGTCAAGAAGTTAGAATGAACCTTTTTTTCTGTGTTTTTACAGAACAAACATCAAGATTAACAGGTGTTTTATATTCAAATGTATCACAATTTGACTTTATACATTGTGTGTGTTGTTCATGTGTTACTACTACAGAATGTGGGGAGATTGTGTATGGCAGAGAAAAGGGTGTAGCAAGATGCTACAGATCCATTGCTTTCTTGCTGGGGCAACTATAGGTGCATTCACATGCGAAATTACTTCTGTATTACATTGTACATACCACAATTTTTGCCACCATTCTCATTGCAGTGAAATACCATGGCATTAGATACCAAGACATTTCAATTGGTGTAGTTCTCATAAATAATAATGTGGTATTTCTGGCCCAAAATTACACCTCTGTGAGGTATGCACTGTGCATGAATGTATTATGGGAAGAAGATAGGAAGTATGTGAGGCCATGTGAGAAATACACTTCAGTGCGGTGGCATGATTCACACTCAAAGCTCTCATGCCTGCAATGGATTTCTAACCAAATTTGAATTTAAAACACCCTAATTACCCACAGTATTTCACAGTGTATTTGTGCTCACGTTATGATTTATTTCATTTATTTACTTATGTATTTTTTATTTATTTATTAATTTATTTTTTTTTATTTTTTTTTATTTTTTTTTTATTTTAATTTTAATTTTTTTTTTTGCTGTGATATTTTGCTGTAAGTATGAATGGGCCCAATGACAAGTGATATAAGTTGGCATGTGCCTGTGCCTCTGTGATAGTATGGTGCCCTTGCCCTGGATATCCCTTCTGCCAGGTGGGAAAAATAATTTGCTTTGCAATGCCCTGTTAACACTTTCTGTGCCATGGATGTTAGACAGTGTATACAATGTTACAGGGTTTTCTGTGACAATCTGCACCCAAAGCATGCAAAGGGTTGAACATGATCAAAGAAAAGAAAGGAGAAGAAGAAGAGAAGAAGAAGACAATGAAAAGGAAACAGAGAAAGAGAGTGGGGTGGAGGGGAACTGAATTAAGAGAGAGGTAAGAAAGATTTCTTTCGGGGAGGAGAAGGATGATGTATGGTTGAGATTGGTGGATTGGAAAGAAAGGACACATACAACGTGTAGTGAGGAATGAGATGGATTCACTTTATCTTCATCTCTACAGCAAGAGAAGATCTGAGTGCGTATAGTAAGTACCCAGAGATATTGCCAGGAGATGTGTATCGGTGCAGACTTGAGACCCTGGGAGGAGAAATTGGAACCTGGTGAAAAGATAGATCCATATCCACCTTCTTTTTTTTTTCTCTTTTCGCTAGCAGATGATCAGATGTAGCATGCACTTCCTTTCCTGCCGACATCATCAGGACCACTAATGAAATTAGTTGTGATGATCCCAGTATTGGCTGCTGCATTTTGTGTGTGTGTGTGTGTGTGTTTTAATGAACAGTTTCCAAGGCTCGAATATCTGGTAGCCCAGTCGGGCCACTAAAATCTGTAATTCTGAAATTTTGATGGCCCAAAAAAGAAATATTGACCTGTATTAAACTGGTGTAGTGGCCTGCATTAAACTGGAACATAGCAATCAATTTTGAATCTTAAATGCCCAATTGGGACACCAGAAGATAGCCTTTTTTAGAAATTTGGTGGCCTGACATCAATTTTCATGGGCCCCCGGGCCACGAGGCCACCACTTACATGTATGTCCAGCCCTGAGCTTCAAAGTAATGCTTTAATTTTGCATAGTATTTTCATTTTGACTTCATAGCTTCAGAAACATTAATTTCCTCATCAGTTATTTTGTACTAATGGCCATTAAGAAGAAAGTGGATTTTTTTTTCTCATTGTATGCAGCTCAATGATAGATCACTATCTTTGCTGTACCAGTGAGCACTGACAATTTCACAGTTTGTCTGTATTTTGATACAATGATTTTTAATGTTTCTATCATTGCAATTCATCAAATGATTTATCAGTTGTAATTCTTAATTTGCTCTTTTCAGAAAATCTATGATGCCCAGAACTACCAGCGCGCAGATCAGACATCCAGCGATGAGTACCAGGTGCAGAGAGTAAGTGCTACGTGAATTTCACAATGTTTTCAGTGTGATGGAAGCTCCCGTTAGACTGGAAGAATGCAGTACACTCACAGGAATATGCACATGTGGGACTACGCATTAGTCACAAGCTTCCAAATTCTGGCAAATATGGATCCATGATGTGTAAACTACACGTACAACATGAATTTGTGTTTAAAATCCATACATTTTGTACAGTACATGATAACCTTGTAGATCACCATATGCTCTGTTCTGTTGATAGAGTAAGTTTTCTAGGAATCATTATTCTCAGTCCTGTGTGATCATTTTTTTTTCTTTTTTAATACAAAAATTGACCATGTCTGTACGATTGATGGCTGCCATGCAGACTTCTGGCAGTTTTACCAGGGGCGTAATTTATAACAGCAATTGTTGCTTGTAATTGTAGCCTAATGCTGTCTACCATGGCGATGTCAGAAATTCATATTCCGGTACTCAATGCTGATTGGCAGTTGCCATGGTGATCGCAGTTGTCACAGTCAGTCTGAAATGGGATTTGACCTTTGTGGCTGTACAGGGTCTTTCTTTCACTGGGTGGGATATTGAAGTGTACCATGTACTTGCATGGGAACCATTGGATTCAGCAATTCTCTAAATGAAATCGTACCCAAAGAAATCTGATCAAGAGATTGGGGGGGGGGGGGTGGGTCTCTCCAGGAGGTCAATGAAATGCGACAGGTGAACAGAAGATACTCTCATACTCTTATGAAGAATGTGAAATTTGATTGAAATATTTAGAGGGGGGGGGGGGAGGGGGTGTATCACCCGTAAATGTAATATCGGGGGCTAGGTGGTTGGTGCCAGACTGGCTGTGAGCTGAACATAATTGGAAGGAACATGATAGGCTGATGATCTTGTGAGCATGCAAAGCAAAATGTGATTGAAATATTGGTGCAAAGGTTTGGGGAATGAGGTGGATGGCAGCTCACGTGCTATTGGGAATCAAGTGAACATACTGGGTGAGAAATATGATGGTTGGGGTAATCTCTGTATCCAAAGAGTGCAATCTGAGTGAAAAGCCGAAACTTGGTTGAATGTCTGTATGGTGGGTGGTAGATGATGGAGGGGAAGGAAGTGTTGGGGGGGGGGGGGGGGGAGGCTGGAGAAGGGCAAGCTTGGTACTAGAAGTTCATTGAACATGACAGGGGTGAATGAGGTGCCGGGATGATCCTAACAGTGTAGAGTGAAGTCTGATCAACATACATGGGAGGCTTGTGGGGTATGGAAAGGAGGACAGGAGTATTAAGCTGGAGGTGCTGGAAGTCAGTGGAAGATAATTCAGTGGAAGAAGTTACTGTACTAAAGAGCAACGAGTGACATTTGATCAATATGAAAGTGGGGGGGGGGGGGGGGGGTTGAGGGAGGCAAGGATGGTCCTGAAAGTTAAATGAATGTGACAGGTGAAACTGAGATACTGTGAAGATCTAATGTACCAAAAGTGAAATCTAATTGAAATATTGGGCTGGGGAGGGGTTGAAGGAGATGGGTGTGGGCAGTTGACTGAGCAGAACAGGTGAGAATGAGATATTGTGATGATTTTATGAGCCAGAGGTGAAATCTGATCGAAATATTTATCGGGGATGGGGATAGGGGATGGAGAGGTGGCATCAGGTCTGGCAGTCAACTGAACATTACAGGAGAGCAGGAGATCCTGTTGATGATCGTTAAGAGCGAGGGAAGGCCTCCCAAGGGGGGCAGAAAAACGTGAGAAGATGGGGCCATTCAGGTGAAAATGATACCGCATCCATATCATAGCCGCATCCATATCATAGCCGAGTGGATGAAGGTGTTGCTGGGGTTTGGCTGGAAGAGTAGTTGATGGGCAGCGAGAGAGGAACCTTTGAAGTAAAATGGAATGTCCCTTTTTACAGTCTTCATCCACTTTACTCCATCTTTTGGTTCTGTCATAACTCCTTCTCTCTATCTCTCCCTCGCCATCCACCTCTCCCTCTTTCTTCCGACCGCACAAAATGCAGTAAAGAGGGCGCAAATGGGGCTACTCTCGTAATTGAGGTGGAGGGGCGAGCAAGAGTGAAATTCCGGACTGTGAGAGAGGAAGTTGGGATGCACCGAAGGGTTCACTTTACATCTCATAGAGCATCTCCCCAACCACTCCTTCTATTCTACCCCATTTCCCTTTTCCTTGCACCTGTCTGCTCCTTATTGTGCCTTGTATGCTATCATTACCTACGTCATTCAGGACATATAATTGGCTAGGGAACATTATACACGTAGTAGCTATGGTCAATGCAAAACATGCTTTCCCACTCATGAAACTGTGTCAAGACTGCCAGTGCCATCTTCTTTTTTTTTGTCTATCAATATATTGATTTATGTACTTATTTATTTCAGTTATCTTTTTTTAAAAGTATTTATCTATTTAAGTTCACTCCTTTACATTTCTTTTCATTCATTCATTCATTCATTCATTCATTCATTCATTCATTTATTCATTTGTATGATTATGATTGTATTATTACCTATTCATTTATTTGGGCATTTATTTGTATTTGTTCATATATTAATTTCCTTCTCTCCATTTTAGTATGCTTTTGATTTTGTATCTGTTCATGCTATTATGAAAATGTGTAGATGTGGAGAATATCCTCATGTTTAATTTGAAGACTGCTGTATGGGAGAAACGCACGGGATCTGACTTCTTTCATGCTCTCCATCATGCAAACCCTCAAAGATTATCAAATGCACTTCAGCATTTCGTAGCCCTCTCATGCTGCGGAAATGCAAAACATTTCCCTCAGATTAAAAATGAGAATTGGAGCCTTGTTATAGGGAACTGTGGATTTCCTTTGCATTCTCAATTATGCAGCTCATTATCCCAATGTCTGTGGCCGTAATGGATGAAGGAGAGGGTACATTAACGACGGATTAAAGATCATTGAAGCCATCTGTCACTGCTTTCAACTGTGTGGACTTCTGACTATAAATGTCAGCCGAAGTAGAAAGTAATTTGGCGAAGGAAATTTTGAACATTAACTTCTTTGGAGAATGGGGGAGGGGGGTAGGGTAGGGGAGAGGAATGGAACTGGGGTCCAAGGATCATTGACTGGAAAAAAGAAACGGGCGTGTACAATGTAGGGCGGAAGGAAGTGCCCTATGTGGTGTGGTGGAAGGAAAAGGGCAGGATGAGGGGGATGGAGTGATGCTGCCTACACAGGAGTAGGGATGGCATCTCAGATGATTTCCTCCACTAGCCTTGCTTCAAGGCTGTGATGTCACTGCTCCTCACTGTGATTGTCTTTACGACTAAGCCTACAAAGAACTTGTAAATCCAGTCCTGGGCTAGAGCACCTCTTTATACTCAGTATTAAACAAAGAATGCATTTTTCAGAGAAATAGGCTGTGTTTATTGTGTAGAGTGCTTGACTGTACGCAAAATTCCATGTAGTCCTGATAATGTGGATGTACTGACCAATGGAAACAGCTAATCTAGGATCATTAATACCAGTAGTGGTAGAAAATACTCATACTACTATATTTCTCTTCTTCTAGAGAGTAAAATCTTGCTCTTTTTAAAGTTGTCTCTGTCTTTTTTTATATATATCAAACTATATTTTGCTCTCTTATACCTGATGCAATGTTCATTTAAATCTGGTAAGCATTCACATTGGTCTTGAGTAAAGTCTAAGTCCTTCCTCAGTACATTTGCACTCATACCCTGGGGCTGGACATATTGCTCTGTCTCAGCTGCTGTTGCTGTAAAGGGTAGTTGAAAATAACATCCCTAAGCCGGGATGCTGCCATGGCTCTCCTATTGTCAATCACGGTAGCAACTGTCCAAAGACAGTTGTGTTCATTGAGCCTGGTACCCATGCAAAGAGGTACATTTACGGGGTCCCTGAGGTGCCCCATAAAACTTGGCCGGTCAGACAGGCAGGCATGTTTCCCCAGTGTCCCCCTGCCATTCCATCCATTGGCTGATCATCCTGTAAATCCCTCAGTTTGGATTCTAGTCACAGAGTATCATGAATCAAGGAAGAGTTTCTTTGATGATCTCATCATTAGCTGATGAGAGAAAATGGTTAGGGTGGGATGTGGAGAGGATGTCTGAGGGGGTAAGGGTGGATGGGCGGGAGTGGGTTAATGCTGGGGTAAAGGGTGGGGGGGGGGGGGGTGGATTTTTATGCCCCTTCTGATTCCCCCCTCCACTTGAGGTTAGTTCTTCCTTCGGGAGTGGGTTAGTGCTAGGGTAAAAAGGGTGAGGGGTGGATTTTTACACCCCTTCTGATTCCTCCTTCCACTTTTGGTGAGTTCTTCCTCCCGCACCCTAACCCCACTCCGGCTCAGGCAGCTATGCAATCAGATGCGCCCCACTTCACTTCCACATTCAGCCCGTGGGATGCGATCCCGCTTCTCTGTTATCACTTGCATCCATTTGCATTAGCACATGTCAGTGGCTGACATTGAGTTGTGTGTGTATGTCAGTGCCAAGTTACATTTGGGGAGGAGAGAGATAGGGAGAAAGAGAGGGAGAGGCAGAATTTCACAGAAAGGAGCGACAAAATCTTGAGGAGGACTCTTATTCGGGGGGGGGGGGGGTTGAAAGAAGGGGAGGGGCAGGGAAAGAGAGGAGGATAATTTTAGGAGGAAGAGTAGGATCTTATTAGAAAGCTATCTCAGAAGTAGGAAATGGAGAGAGAGGGTGAGATGGAGATTAAAACTAGAAAGTTTGAAGAAGAGATTGAAACACTGAGTGGGAAGAAAACCAAAATGATGCTGGAATAAAGTGAGAGAAAAGCAATAGAAGAGGTGGGAGAACAGGAAGAAGTAGAAGAAGAAAGAAAGAAAAAAAAAAGAAACCAGGAACAAGAAAAAGAAAAGAAGAGGAAAAGGAAAAGAAGAAGATGAAGAAGAGGAGGAGGGAGAAGAAGAAGAAGAAGAAGAAGAAGGAAGAACTAGAAGAAGGAGAAAAGGAAAGGAAGAAAAGAAGAGGAAGAAAAAGGAAAAGAAGAAGCTGAAAAAGAAGGAAGAAGAAGGATGTGTTTTTATTTGCTACATGTTTTTACCAAAACCTTATGGAAACCTGACAATTTGAAATGTTACAAGTTTCACCCTGCCCTCTATGTAGATTTAATAGAAAGAAAATATTGTGAGGTTCTCAGCAGGAACCATACATGAAATCTGTCTCTGTACCAAAGTGATTGTTCTGCCAAAATGAATATATTGCATTGCAAGAATGTAAATCTATATTACATCTACAGAGATTGAGAGTGCTTGATACAAGCAGTATGAATATCATTGATTCGTGTTAATCAATATGCATGAAGGTGACTATGAAATATAACTTTATGGTGCTCTGCTTTCTTTGTTTGTATTTTGTTGACACCTATCATAAATACATCTTTGAGGTTGATATGCACATGTAATCTTGCCTACAGTTTATGAGCCAAAGAAAACTGTCCCATTTCTCCTCTTTGTAACCTGTCTTGGTCTATTCAAATTCACAATTCATATTCTACTGTATCATCTCATTTTTTCTGACTCTTTTTATGCCTCTTTTTTTCTGACTGTTACAGATAGCATCCAAAGTCCGGGCGAAGCTGAGGAAATTCCAGAACGTCCTCAACACGAACCGGCGAACAGTGGAATCATTGTACCGCCAGCACCGCTCGACTCCTATCTCAAACAGTGTGGACTGCTGTACGCTGGCCAGAACCAAGCACAGGTGAGTTTTAGGCTAATATCATCCCTACTTCCTTATAAAAATGTTATACCAAAAAAAAAGAAAGAAAAAAAAAAGAAGAAAAAAAAACATAATGCACCCCCCCAAAAAAAATCTCTTGATGAAAGCAGTTTGCAAAATGCACGAGAGCCAACACATTGTAAGCCCGGCCACATAGACCCTACGTACACTGGCTCACTGAATGTTTTGTGTGGAGAGGATCAGCTAAGCACATTTCGCCCTACAAAACCAAACACAAGCACAAGCAATACAATGTACCTGCAATGGAAACGTGGTTACATAGTGTGAACATTACACATCTGAGCAAATGTCACATTCTACTGTAATGTACATTTGTATGATCGTAATGTGAAAAGCCACATGCATTCTGAATGTTAGATTTAGATACTTAATTTTTGTGGCAATTATGAGATGAACAAGAAATAAAGAGAGCAGGGAATAATTTACCAACTCAAATTTGATTAGAAATTTCGGTTGATGAACAATGTTTCAAATGGTATCCTGTACACTTCTATGGAAGAAAACAGTTTGTGTAGCAGTGGTGTAAAAAATGCATAGCAAATTGCGATGCGATACCAGGAAAATTATTCCTTGGAGAGGATGGAGGACATAAAACTTTCTAAATGGGATGGATTTTAATAAATATTTCAACATCTTTTTGTTTCCACATTATGAAGACTATTAATATAAAATTTGCCATTTTTAGATGAGATTGGATGGAAATTATGAGGTAAGGTGTATTGCTGCAAATTTTTGATTCCTTTCCATGTTATTATACTCCAGAAATACCCTACTCTGACAAGTATGAATTCAAAATTTCAAAGTGTCCTTGGCTTCTTTGGAAGCTTTATGCAGATAAGGACCCTAAAAGTGGAAGAATAGCATAGTGCCAAGTGAATGCCTCATCAAATTCATAAATATTTTGATTTGCCACAGTCATTGATACTGAGTTGGTTGAGGTCGTTGAATGGTACAGGTTCATACAGGTTCAAACTCTATGTTTGTGTTGTTTCGTTTACATCCAGATACGACTCATTATTCGGCACAAATATCTCGCGAGATACGTCATGTGAGATCTCTTCCCTGTCGACTCCCCCCAGTGCCTTCATACCGACAAAAAATATCACGCAAGGTAAGATTTCGCTCCGCGTCGTCCAAATAAGAATTCTGCGATGCTGTCAAAACTGATTGAGTGACGTCTATATTCATTTTTATGTGTAGATCTTTGTGCATTCTGTGTGTTGTGAAGATATTTCAAACAGAGAATTGATCCACGTAATTGTATGGGTCAAAAGTTTGAACATATCAAGTGTCCGGTCGAACAAAGACTGTTTTGTCTGTGTAAAGTATGATGGAGTCACATCGTACATGTACTCACTTCTTTGTTTCATCCGCCAAAGAAAGAATGAATATGGGGTTGTAACCTCTGATGATTGGAATATAAATACTTCAAAGCGCAAGGAATATTTCAGTGCTATCATGGGAAATGTTTTTCTTGTCTGGTCTCTGTGGTGAATTGGAAAATTGATTGAAGGAATTAATTTTTAGGGGAGGTTATTGGACTGGCAAACAGAAATGAGAAATAAAGTGAAGAGGGTTTTTTTTTATTGCAATATAAAGGAGGCTATAAAACAATTCCAGTCGTATCATCCATTTGCTAAATTGAGAGTGGATTCAAGGTTTTCCCCTGCAGGGAATGGAAATTTATTTTTGTGTTTTGAACATCAGCGGCTGCATCGCTAAAGAAAGAATGTCTCGGGATGTGCTTGGGTTCAACACCTTGCTATTCTGAAAGAGACCACCCCGAAACTGCTGAGTAGTTTTTCTATTGTTTCTTTTACTCTTCATAGACATCATATAAACATGTACAGGTCTGTAGAGATAAGGTTTTGACCAAAGTTGCTCCAGGTCAAATCTTGGTACTGAAACAACTATAATAATGATATATGCTTTGTTTTGTTTTTGTTTTTTTCACGTATGAAAAAACAACCTTTCAAGGTCATGTATGTTCCACTTGCTTGTTTTTGTGTTTGTTTGTATGTATCTTTTTTTTTTTTTTTTAATTACATCA
Source organism: Diadema setosum (assembly GCF_964275005.1). NCBI lineage: Eukaryota > Metazoa > Echinodermata > Echinoidea > Diadematoida > Diadematidae > Diadema > Diadema setosum. The sequence goes on from NC_092697.1 coordinate 28,913,023, forward strand.
TTGTGAGTGTTTTCTTGTGCTTTACTTAGGTTTTTCTCTTGGCTAGTCTTATCATATCACAGAGTACATGGGAGCTTGATCTTGAAGCATAGTCGGTCATTCGCAACAAGTCTTGGTGTTAAATTTCTCTTGAAACATGCTTCGTTGTCTCAAAGGGTCTACGATGCTCATAAAGCTGTGAAGCAGTAAAACTCAGCACAGAACCAGAGTTTGTTACTCGTGCTTTGAAACGGGATGACTGGTTAAGGTTTCGAGGCAAGGAATCTCACCCTTGGTGCAACGTCCAGAACATGAACCGTGACAGTTTGATGTCCTCCTGGCGATTAACTGATAAAACACTGCAGAGGGTAGGATGAGAAGGATGTACGGTGCAGGTTGGATGCGGGGAGGACTTTTGGGGTGTCCGGTTCCGGGCAGGCATCAGCCCGTAGCCATCTCCTGTCAGCTTTACATGGCCATCTTCTGGCTGCTGTCGTATCTCTCTAAAGGAGGCTTGCCTCTGCCTGCAGTTTTCTCCATCGAGATAAACTTGACATTTCCCCCTGCCGTAATGAATAATTCATGAGAGGCCTTGGTGGGTTAGGTCGCTGTTGTGTTTTGTTTATTTTTGGTTTTGTTTTAATCTCTGTCTGTCTTTTTCTCTTCCTGTGTCTTCCTGTCTCTTTCTCTCTCTCTCTCTCTTACTACATTCCATTCCAATCAGAGCCAGCTTGCTCATATGATGTTCTGATGTAGGAAATGAATGGACGATAATTCTATAGTCATCCAGTGTGACACTTTTTAAATGCAGATGATGAATCACATCCTTTTTGTCCAGTTTAACATACCTCTGTAGTATCAATATCTTGGGAATCGAACAGCTTTTTGATGTCATCATTTGAAATTGTTTGAAATTTGACATTTGGATGTCATCATTTGAAATTATTAATTTTGACTAGTATACATCTAGGTTATATGACAGTTATTAAACTTGAGTGTCCACAATGTCTTACTAAGCGTCTGTGTGTAAATGTATTGGTGTGTGTTCTCCATTTAATTGTATTGACAGTTAGATAAAAAAAGGCTTTGTGTGTGTGTGCTTGCATCAGTTGCATGTGTGTGCCTTCAGGTACCCCCCCCCCCCACACACACACAACTAAAAACAAACAGCATGCAAAGTATGCCACTGTATACATTCTATATAATGCCTGTTTATAATACAACTGTACATGCCCATGAATGGGAGCAAGCCATACATACAGTACAAGCTGAGTACAAGATATATCTACAATGTAGGTATTTTCCAAAAGATAGATATACAGTAGTTGTGTGTGATATGTGTCTTTGTCTGTGTGAGTACATAGGTCCTACTATATACAGAGAGAGTGACATTGTCATGTCATCACATCACATCCATGTTTAGTCAGAACGCTTCATGCAGTGTGAGCATGTCCATGACATTCAAGCCGCCTTCGATTGCATCGAGGCGTGTGATTGGCTGTTAAGAAGCCGAGGCTCCCGTTTTGCATGTTTAGAGAAAACTGAGCCACTGTGGGGTGGTGCTAGAGTCAAGTACTTTGCTGAGGTCTTGGTTTGTCTTTACCTGTGAGGGAAACATTCCAAGATCCTTGGAAGAGCATGTCTTTAACCCTGAGGTATGTGTGAGAAAATACACTTCACTTCTGCCACTCACAGTCAAGTGCAGACTGACATAATACGAGGAAATTTATTTGGACAAACTTCCCTCCGAATGTGCGGGAATGATCTCAATACCCTCATTCAAATTGATTGGATGCTCGAAAGAAGATCTATATATATATTTTCTTGGACGGTGCCGAGACTCTATTTCCGTCAGGGGGATAGGAGGGGCATTTTAACTTTCAATGGGCCATGTGTAGGTCATGAAGAACCTGCAGTGATGTTTATTGCAGGAGTACTGGTTTGCATGTGCCAGCATGCTACAAATGATTGGGAGGGGAAATGAAGCCAAACAAATGTGCAAATTTGTATACCGACAGTTCCTGGCAAACTTTAGACACGTTACGAAAGCATGACAGGTCGACTGGAGTAGTGTGGTGCCTCTTTGCCCTACCCAAGGCAGATGCATGTGTCAAACTTGAAGCTTCAAGCTACTGTATGCTAATTGTCAGCACGTTTTCTGCTTCATTGTGTTTTATAGATGCTGAGTGAGGGACAGGTAATATTAGCAATCTAACTGCCATTAAAGTTGTTATTTTGCAAGAGTAGAAAGGAAATGACATTTGTTTTGCTGACTTCAGCTTTTCATGGAGTTACATGTATACCGTTGCAGTGAGTTAGTTCAGTCGGTAGCACGTCTGCCTCACGATCCAAAGGACCCTGGTTCAATTCCAGAGTCCCACTAAGCAATGTTGTGTGTAATCATACTGTCCCCTCTAGTAAGAGGCAAAACACTCTGTCTTTCGGATAGGACAGAGAGATCCTGTGCGTGAGAGAGTCACAACCCATGCACGTAAAAGATCCTGCTTCATTCATTCATCGCAAAGAGCAGGGTGTTTAACCCAGAGAAGTGGTCCCACCTTTATATCCAACTGGACTGCATGGAAGACCAGCTGGTGTAGCTGAATATGGACTATCCAGCCATCTTCTTAGATGGAAATGAAGCAAACAAACAATACTTCCAAACTGGACTCTACATGTACCTTCACATTTCCCTGCTTTGCAAGGGGCAACTAAAACCTACTGTCGGGCAAATACGAAAAGCATGAATGAGCACTTGCTGATGAAAGTATGGGTATGACCCTCATCTATCATTTGGGCAAGTGCAAGAAATGACGTGTAGAGATCTCTGTGGAACTTGGGCATGTTGCATACGAAAGGTACATGTGATATCAAACATGAAAATAGAGTGTAACTCATTTTCAGCCAGTCAGAAGTGTTTCCAAGAACTGTGTTTGGCTTCATGTTTGCACATATATATCAAACATAACTTTTAAATTTGTAACAAGCCCCTGGAAATAGAATGTGCGAAGCTGGTATGGCCTTTCTGTGTGTTTCATTCGGTTGTTGTTTTTTGTTCCATGCATGGTATCCTTTGGATATGAGGTGAATCAGTTGCCATACTCAAAGATCAATGTAATGGGTATTACAATTTTAATTTATGTGCACTTCAGTCTTATACATTGTATGTATGTCATTATTAAACCTTCTGGGGAGAAAAAGAAAAAGAAGAAGTGTCAGAATTGATGAATTTGTCATGTAATATGATTTGACTTTACATGTGATAAATGACCCAGCTGGTATTATTTACGAATGGATGAATTGCACTTTTGTGTACACACTCGACATATCTAATAGTAATCAACTTTTTTTTTTCTTTTTTTTTTTTTTAAGAGTGCCCTATCCATTTATCCTGAAGTGCAAGCTGTATAGGGTATGCCAACAAATAAATGTCAATTATTCAAAAGAGGATTACAATTCCATACAGACAGTACAAGTCATCAGATCTATGCTTTATTTTCCACCAGGTAACTTCCCTGTAGGCTCATCTCTTATATTTGAATTTTCCTGGCCAAAATAGCATAGATGACATTTATGTGACAGTTTTGACTACCCCTCGTCTTCTACTTTCTGGACTTGTGAATTAAAAGACTGGAATCGAATTTATATGGCAGCACGCTGCTGATATAAATCACATACGTCAACATGCCACAGATTTATAAAAGACTGTCATTGTACGACCAAAGGACTATTGTGAATAACCCAAATTGTGAGAGAAGAGTAGTGTCCTTTGCATGTATGTGTGTGTGTGAGTGAGTGTGTAGTGTAAAAACTTGTATGTGTGTGTTGTGTTTCCCTAATACATGTGGCTTATTTCTTTTGTCGCGTGATGTCAAATTGAAGATGGATAATATCAACCTTGGTACAATGTATGAATAGACGTGGACTAGATGAGATCCATTTTATTGGGAGGGGGGGGGGGAGGGGGTGGGGGCTCTTAATATGGGGGAAGGAATTTTAACTTGAGGGAGGTCATTCACCGCATGAGATCCCTCTGTCCCAATGAGGTTCCTGTAAAGCTCAATCAATGTCAGACAGATCGTTGGTGCCATCCCAGAGTTTTTTAAAGCCTCACTGACCTTGCAGTAATTTTACAGCGACCATAATATCACAGTGAAATGGTTAACTGGAATTGGCTAAGTGGATTACGGTACCCATCATGCACTGCGTCAAACTAAAAGCTTCCCCCCCCCCCTCTCCATCTTACTACCAACTACTCTTGAGTAGTAGACCATAAAATGATTCACTGCTTGTTTGTTTGTTTTCGTTGTTTTTTTTTTTTTTTTGTGCGCTCATTGTCAGACATAATGTATTATAGAGAGGAGGCAATAGAAGAGAGAGCACAGTCTGATGCCTGATATTGGTTCAACATATGTTTAAACATGGATAACTGTCTGTCGGTTTTTTAATATAAAAAATGACATCTCTTCTGTTAGGCTGCTCTTAGGCTGCACTTGACACTCTGCATGTTTTAGCTGAGCCAGATACACAATTTGAACATGCGTCACCTCTGGGCGTGAATGATGGATGAAGTATAGCGTTGGACGTTTGTTTATTGTGTGAAGGCCATGGGCATTGGTATGGCTAGCAACTGAACACTGCCGCCTCCAAAGCGGGCATAAATCTGCGCGGACTTTCAAACAAACCAATATTTTCACACTTCTTATGCAGGATTTATGGCGGAGAGTGTGGCTTGCGAGTAAAAGGAAATAAACGCAGGCTCTGGAGGTGCAAGAATTGGAGGAACTTTAATGGGCTTTACACAAAGGAAAAAAAATGAATGGTACATAAAGGGTAACCTTTAAATGAGAAACAAGGCTTTGTGTAGTTATGTGATGTCAGTTGAATTGGCAGTCTGAAATGCTTTATTCAGCGCGTGATTTTCTCTTTGCTTTTTAGATGTTGTATCACACAATTTAAGAACAAGTTTTGCCTGAACTGTGAAGGACGGCTCATGAACTGAAGGAATCTCAACACATTTTATTTAATCACTTGTCTGACACATTGAATTTGATTGGATTTCACATCCAATGCATAAATAACATTCTGCAAAATACAATCATTATATTGATGATTTCAATTCTCCATTCTTTTTTATTCCCAAAGTAATTCCAGGGATTCAATTCTTTCATCTCTCATAAATCCTCCATTCCAACAGTGTTTTTTTTTTTTCCTACATACTTAAATCAGCTATCTTTGTGGTGTGGATGAGGCATTTGCACCACCCTTCATTATTTTGAGTGTGTGCATTATGACCATAATTATGACTTTTTCTTTATCTAATCTGAGATGAATGAATTGATTGTGTGGATTGCCAGGATCTGTTAGCAAGTGTTCTATTGTACATTGTACGGAATTATCTTCTGTGTTGAGAAGTGGCTTCAAATTGTACCTGTGATGATCCTTTAAAAAAGGGTGTCCACTTCATGTGTGCTCAAATAGAATACTGATAGCAGTGTGCCAAACTTGTGAATACAAAATCTATTTGTTTTTGTTTGTGCTTTGGTCTTGTAGCAGTTACATGTGAGATTTAAAAGAGATGTGTCAATTGTTGTTAGTAAATAGAGTACCAAAGTGTGATGTCATAGCCATTCATTGTCATGGAAACTGGCTGTAAACATACCTCACGTAGCCTGAATATAGATCTGTGAACACAACGGTTGCTAACCCTGCTCAAAAGACTGTGACATCATCACTTTGGTGTTCTGTAATGGTCAGCTACAAGTTGTATTCAGTAAATTGTTTCTGCTTTCAACACATACCTGTACAATGTGTGATTTGAATTTTCTCTCACATTAAATAGACCAGTGTACTAGGTAAAACTGTGCCTTGTGGATGGCACACATTACATGTTGTATTGATTTCTTCTGACTGTGTTCCTGTTCCCCCTCCCTCTTCTCCTCTTCCATTCTGCGCCCAGCTTTCAAGCGACAGTTGCTTAGCAACCCCACCCTCAAGTGGCAGTACTTCAGCTCAGAGGATGGGGTCCATGCCATCTACCCTGCCACCCCGTTCGTGGCCCAGCACAAGTTTGCCGACGCCTGCACCGTCGACATCCGCACCAAGTAAGTCCGCCCTTCTGTCGCTCAGCAGCAGAAGGGAATGATTATAAAAGCATACATGTAGTTACTGCCCATGACAATATTACAAAGTCTTCATAATGAAATCCTGGAACTGATAAAATAGCCAGCTTAGCCTTTGCTCACATGAACTACATGACAGATTGTAAGTGTGCCGTACAGTACATTGGCTGTATGGGGAATTACTGTTATACGCCATATTGATATAACTAGTGAGACTAATTTTTCAGCGAATCTGGACTTCTAGAAAATTTTGCAAGTGGTTAAATTTGCGATCAGGGAGTATAGCAATGAACGAAGAAGTGTATGCATGCGCATCACAGTCATGTTGGTTTCAGAGTTGATATTTTCATGTGTTGTTGAATTTGCGAATCGCACCCGACTGGCAAAATTTGCGAAAATAGAAACCTCGTGAATACAGCACCATATATGTGAGAGGCTGTCGGTTGAGTGGAAACTTTTTGTGCGTAAACATCCAACTCCTGTGATGAAAGCAACACAACTTTATCATGTATCATGTAGTCGTGATTGTGTGAATGTATCTATGAAAATGTGTTTTGTATGCTTGTATGTAATATCACTAATCAGCATCTGTATGGCCCAATAAAGTGTAAGCAGTAGGTACATGTTGGATTCTTGAAGCCTCTTCATAGTAATGGGAGAGAATACCATAAGATCTCTGTTAGATGGTAACATACTGAAACCTCATTTCAACTGTGTAGTAAGAGCAGCAGAAACATCCCTGTTGTTGTAGTACAGTACATGCTCTTGCCTATTGTTTGTTTGTGTGTGTTTGTGTATGTGTGTGTGCGTGTGTATGTGTATAATTATGCTGACAACATTTATTCATACACGCACATTGCAAACAGCAGCAGCAATTAATTAATCCCAACAAGATCCTGAAACGGACTCACATACTTAGTTTCAAAAGAAGCAATTAGGATTTTGTTAAAAATAGTTGTTTGTTCAATTCCTTTTTTTTTTCTTGATAGCATGTATGTGTACCTCTAACTCAAAATAGGAAAAGAATTATAAACATATCATAAAAGCTATGTACATGTTGAAGAATATCAATAGTTGACTGGTATTCTTCATCTGTGGTTATGTCAATATTAACAAAGCGTATGTGGCAAAACAATGATTTTCATGTCTATCAAGCGTTATTTGCCAGTATAATCATTGATTGGGGGGGGGGGGGGACAATTTTGCAATATCAGTTATCTGATGATTGAACAAAACTTTAGCTCTTAACAGGAGTCAAGAAGGGATTTTGTGTAGCACAGAGTGGTGTACGAAGACCCATAGGTACCGTAGGAAGGGATAAGCTTGATGGGAATACATGACAGGCAGTTTATATGGCAGTAGGATGTATCCCTGCTTGGATTATTTGTAGTACAGCGTAAACTACTTGTGAGTTATTACAGGCAATGCTCTCCCAATTTTCAGGTGCACAGTACGTGATAAAGTATCAATCTGCCGCGCATCGGGTTTTATCGACAGCACATCTAATTATCACCTGTCTTCCTTGTACGGCGGCTTGGAAAATGCATGTTATGTTGGAGGTGCGGGGGGGGGGGGGGGGGGGGAGGGGGGTTAATTTTCATCTACTGCGTTTCTTGCTGTCATGGTTCTGATGAGCTTTGCAGGCTTCCCCGTCCGCTGACATTCTCGGCTAATTTGCGCATCATCGGCCGCGTGGGTTTTCAATCTCGCAGCGTGGCGAAACGGCGAGGCAATCTGGTGTGTGCCACGGCTGCGTAACTCATTGCGCCCTCGCACGCAATGACGAAAAAGCATGTGCCGAGTAATATTGCCGAAAAACAGGAGAACTGCAGAAAGGGGGGGGGGGGAGAACAGAATGCTCCATAGAGAAATAAGAAACTGGAGCAATGCTTATTAGTGTTAGAGTGCCCCTAAAAAAAAAAAAAATGAAAAAAGATGTTTCCATGGTAATGGGAGGGAAAAAAATGTCTCTTGAGAGTTCATTTTAAGGGAAGCATATTCTAAATGTGTGCCTAAGATAACAGTTGCTACTGAGTGCATGTTTATGTATACACTGTAAGTCAGTTCCTACTGTAGGAGATGTTCTCAATCTATTTGTATAAACTAATTCTGATGTATCTTGTATTTGCATACCAATCAGTATTTCCTGCCTCATGCCAGTTTTGATATTTGGGAAGAGATGGAAAATGTTTTTCTTACCTTTGCCTGAGTTTGGTCAAATTATCGAAGTGATGATCCCCAAAGAATATCATACCGGGCATTCATTTTCAAGATATTGTCTCATGTCCAAACAAGAATTTTCAAAAGGGTCAGATTGAATCACATGAAAATGTTTGTTCCAAACGAGTATTTTTGTTTTCATACGTATATATGAAGCTCAATCTAATAGCACAGTGTTTATTGTACTGTGTGATTTTTTTTTTCCTTTGGAGGGGGGAGGAAGGGAGGTAGAAGAGAGAGGTTTTCACATGAGGAATATAAGAGATTTCCAAATAAAACAAAAAAGGGACTGTGTGATTTTTGTATATATATATATTTATTTATTTTTTTTTTTTGGGGGGGGGGGATAAAATCAGGACGAATGTATTGTGTATCACGTTGCAAATGTCTTAGGCAGAAGCTTGTTGGCTATTGGTTTTTAGGATCTCATTAAAAATGTTACATACATACTTGCAGCGTACAAATGTACATGGTTCAGGAAAATGTTCTTGTGTGTAAAGTTTGATTGGTAGTTATTTGATAAGATTCATATCATGTAAGACTATGTGTGAAATCATTCCTAAGAATAATTTTACCGGGCTTCTCTCTCCAGTTTTCCATCAGTCATCAATCCTTTCTGGGTCTGAATGATTAATTATTGTATTCTGAATAATTAAGAACAAGTGAGAGCAATATTGTTTCCATTGACAGTTATTCATTATTCAACAACCAATTTTGATTGGTTATTTCTTCATGGCATTTTCTCAGTATGAGATGAATAATTGATCCCATTTTGCACCAACGTATGAAATCATCTTGCCAAATTAATTCATTATACACCAAATGTAGTTACTTGCAGTTATAGAAGAAAATTGAAATCATGAAATCAAAAATTATATTATATCTCAGTTAAAGAGCATTTAAAGAATGCCTTAATATAGTCACGTATTGTGTACACCAGTAATGCTTGGTCCATCAGGTACTTTTACCTCATAGATCTTCTTCTTCAAGATGCTCAATGTTTGATGTTGTGTATGTATTTTTTTTTTTTTACTACTGTAAGGGAAATGCATTATGGAAGGGTGTTGATGCCAACAAAATCATCCATCAAATACAGATTTTGAAAAAAAACCCCACAACAACATCTTGTTGTGATGAAATATGGTACATGCAGTACCTAAAAAAAAAGTACCCTTGCCCTTTACATGCATTATGTTTGCAGCTGTCAATAAAATAATATGGTTATTCTCCCAGGGGACTTTCAATGATTTAGTGACATTTGATATTAGAATCGCTGTGCATCATCCCTCAATACTGAATATCTTTGAGCTGGAGTGACAACCACCTTCAATTGCACTTTCTTTAGCGCTGGAAAATATCCTCATTTTTGCTGCAGTGATATTGTTGTGTGTCTCCGGGTATATTTTGTAGTCAGTCTACAAGAAGAAAAGCATCCAATTGCACTTTTACTAAATGTGAAAAGATAATCTTGACTTTTCTAAATAGCATCAAACTCTCTTTATGATTTCAAAAGAAGATCTGCAGTTGCATGAACTTGTTTGAAATATAAGCTGAAATAACATTTTTTTTTTCTTTTTGATAGGGAAAAGTTTGAGGTTTGATGAATGTGTGACGAAGATCCGTTGACACCTACACTGTATATTTGCATACCAGTACATACACCCTATGCATAATTTATGTACTGTTTAAATGATATTCTTTATTTGAATTTCACTAGATATCAGGCTCATTTTCACAGATAAATTGAACAGAAATAAGCTGCTGTATTCTTCTCACTTGTACTGCTAAATCACACATACAAATACATACACACACTCACACACACACTCACACACACACAACCTATGACCTTTTCATCAAAGCAATCTCGCTTTCCCACACACACAGACATTTGTAGACATACACAGGCACAGACAGACAGACAGATGCACAGACACACAAGCCAGTTCACAAACATTCCAGCAGACAAACAAACTTGGTGGCATCACCTAGGGTAATCGAGCATTTTAAATCTAACATGCTATGTATTAACCTGTTAAGTCCTGAGTATACTTGGACAAGTGTCTCTGGGAAATGCATGTTGTAGCAAAATCAACCCGTCCTAAATGGGTTAAGTAACCCAGATGGGGCATTCTAGTCATAGATCAAGATACCCGGCTCCACCACTAAGACCACACTAACCACAAAAAGAGTCTCATTTCACGCCAGGAATCACTCCTTGGTCTGTAATATGATGATACAATCAGTAAATGTTTGACACTCATATCACAACTCCCCTTTTTTGTTTTTGTTTTTCCATCCACAGGAGTCTGTATGCCTCCACGGTCAGGCCGACGGCCACCAACGTGGTGATCATCATCGACAGGGGATCTTCCATCAGCCCCGTTTCCCTGGAGATCGCCCAGAAGGCCGCCAAGATTGCGCTCGGCGCCCTCTCGCGGAAAGACAAGGTATCGTTCGTTCCCAATACGCTAGTTAATCATTAACCACCCAGAAGTGTTTGGATAGCTAATTAGTGGTGAAGATTTCCATGGAGTCGCTCCCCTTCATACACATTTTAATACCTGGAGATTAATTAACCCATTGAAGACCAGTCCCGGCAGGTGTCTATGGGAAATGTGTGTCATAGGAAAATCATCTTCTCTTCTACGGGTGAGGGAATTAGTGATGAGCTAGGTTGAGTTTATTTTCATAGGAAATTTGCCCCCTCATTTTTATGACTAGCCAGTGAAACAAAAGTTGATGTCTGTATTCTCACCGTATGTCTGCCTGCATTTTAAATACCGGTATGCATCTTGGAAAATGACCAGGGAAATAAATGGAATAGCTTCCGACAACTTCATCTGAATTTTCATTACCAAACCTTCTTTCTACATTGTGCATGCAGAATTGTATTTGAACCTGCCGAGTGTCCTCGATGCTGCAGAGGGCTTCATGAAAATTTCAGTATTTCTCTTTCATGCCCAGATGAGAGAATTTTTGTTGTTGTTGTTGTTTAAAGGGATGGTATGATTTTAGTTGAGAGTGGGGATTCGCATTTTAACTTTCTGCAAGATAATCAGAAACCACTTTTATATGAGACATCCAAAACTAAAGAAAAACAAAGTGGTCCTAATAAAAGGTGGGTCCCACCTTGTATTAGGACCACTTTTTTTTTTCTGTCTGTCCCAGCATTTCAAAACCAGTTTTCATCGTATAAACTTTGTCTTAGAATTATATGCTCTGAAATGTTTCTTAAGTGGTTTCTTATTATTTCACAAAAAAAAAAGTTGGAAACCTAAAGCCCAATCTCAACCAAAACTATACCATCCCTTTATAGACATTGGATCACAGAGTATTCAATGAAGATGATGAAACGTTGAGTACTTTTCCATTTTGCAATTCTAGATTTTCGTAGGGGTGTACATGTATTTTCATCACAGCAATCCTCAATGTGTACATAGTATCTAGGCTTCATGCTCTTCTTCAAATATCATTGCACTGTGATCTTTCTGCATTTGAAAAGTTATTTTTTAATGATGAAAATAACTCTCCCCCCCCAAAAAAAAAAAAAAAAAATCAAAACCCAAAGGTCGCTGTCCTGAGCATGGGATCTGATGTGCACGTCAGTCAGCCCGGCAGTTGCTATGACAACAGCCTGGCACCAGCATCGGCGGAAGTCAAAGAGCATCTGATCACGTTTATTAACGGCATCAAGGCGATCGACGGTAAGTTGATGGATTCTGCTCCTCGGATTTTTTTTTTTTTTTTTTGAATTTGCTTCCTAACCCATCCCCTGCTCAATATGTAACGTCTGTAAGGAACTGAACAATATGTAGAAGGAAGACGCTAGGACTTAATTGGACTTGCTCGTGTGCGGTCTTTTCTGACTGCATTGCTGTTTGTCGTTTGGTTTACCACAACTTGTTATGCTGCGTTCTCCTGAGAAGCTGACACATTGTTGACTTTGCGTGTGGTTGTGTTGTGCATGATGTGTTTTGTTAGGGGTATGAACAGGCTACACTTGTGTTTTTATTGTTGGTTAGTGCTTTAGCAATCTGAAGTATGTTAGCACTATTATGATTACATTGCAGGCCCTGTTTTTATTGTTGGTTAATGCTTTAGCAATCTGAAGTATGTTAGCACTATTATGATTACATTGCAGGCCCTGCGTGTGAAATCATTTGATTAAGCACAATTCGTAATAACCTCATCTAATGTGACCAGAGTTATGTTTTCCATTTTCTTCAGTGGTGTAGATCTGAAAATGATTGGATGCCGGATTTACTTACTGGTACGGTATTCCAGAACTTTTGTGAACTCGTATTTGAGAACATGATTGTGTAGTTTGAGGTAGTGGTTATATTGTTTATTCCTGCATTGTTATGATTGATTATGGTGATGAGGATTATGATGATGATGATGATGATGATGATGATTATAATCATCTTTTTTTTTTTCTGCCCCTACTGCTACTACTACTATACTACTACCACCGCTACTGCTGCATTTTTATTTAATTCTCCCTTGCAGGTCCATCCAATCATACAGCAGCGTTGGGAATAGCCTTTGAGCTGATCCAGAGATCCACCTCCCCACAGCAGTCTAATGGCTCCAAACCAGGTAGGGTCCACATTGTATGTAGGCCTATATAATGTGCAGACAGATGCCCTGTGTTTTTTGATGTGCAGTAAAATCATCCCCAAGTTAATGCACAATTACTCAGTCCCACACATGTACAGGCCATGCTGTTAATCTTGTATTTCGGACTATTGTGTGCTCTCTACTCTTGCAAAAAGAAATTATCCCTAAGTTATTAATCTCGTCTTATGTGTATACCACTCTTGCAACGGAAATCATCCCCGAGTTAATGTACAATTGCTTAGTCCCACACATATTAGCTCATGTTGTTATTCTCTACTTGTTCGTTATCCTCTCTTGCGGCAGACTCAGTAATCCTCTACATCAGCACCGGCCATGCCAGCAATCAGCAAGAGGTCCGGTCAGTCATCAACCTTGCCATCTCGGAGAACAGGCGACTCAACAACCGCGTCGTCATCATGACCTACCCCCTGGTGGAACGTGAGTTTGTGATGCTGTTGTAAAACCATTCCAAACATCATTCTGTGTTCTGGATTTATCCTCATGTTTGAAACCTTGTCTTTTTCAAATAATTCAATTCAAATCTTATTTTCTTTTTTTTTTTTTAACAAAACATAATGACATAGTGCATGTAAACTTTACTCTCTTTTTCAAAGTCAAATGCAAACAGTACGTTATGAAATGAACGAAGTATACAACTATTAAGAAACATTGTAGGAAATCATCAAAGCAAAAAATATGTAATGCAGTACCGAGAGCGAATTATTCTCCATGCGAACATTCGGGAATATTTCCGAATATTCGCGAATCGCACATTCGCGGGAATATTCAGTAATAATTGGCGCTTGATATCCGAAGTGAAATAGAGTACATAGTGTCATCTTTCCACATATTTGCGAATATTCACGAATTTACGATACGTGAATTTGCGCGCATATGCACAAACATTCGCGAATATGTGGAAAATAATTCGCTGACGGTACTGTATATATTATGTTTTCCATGTTTTGTATTCATTTCATTTGTTATTGTTGCTGTTGAAATTTAGTGATTGTACACGACAATGACAGTGAACTGTTGAGAAGAAGAAAGGCTGTCGCATAGCACTCAATCAACCAATCACATGTCAAGCAATATAAAGACAATATTTTCACTTGCCGTCCAATCCACTACAGAAGGAAGAACTGAATTGGAAGAGCTGTCTTTCCTACGAGACCTGGCGGAGCAGGACAATGGAACATACAGGGCTGCAGCGGCGGGTCCACAGCAGGCACCAGTTCCGGTAGGAAAAGAATTTTTTCACAGTGCTTTTTGGTCATTGTGTAGCAGTGGAAATTCTGTGAGCAGTGGTGCACAGTGTGGGATGGAAAAGAAATCTCACACAAGTTCTCACGCAGAAAATATCAAAAGTATGACAGACATTATCATTGTTTGGAAAAGAAATCTGACATGTGCTGTGGCGAATGCATTCCTAGCAACACTGATATGTCATGATGAAGGTCTTTTTCAAAAGAAAAATTTTTCCTTGTAATGTGGCCAGTTGTAGCATTTGTTATCTCTCCTTTTGGTAGCAGTGGATATCTTCTTGTAGCATTTGAAATTTACAGGCATATTTTGTCAGTTATGACTGAATAGAATAATCAGAAGAAAGATGTTCACACATGGTTTTAGCTCATCCCTGCACATTCTCTTTTTTTTTCTATGATTCTACAGATGGGAGTCATGACGGTGCTGAACCCAATCAGCCACATCCCGTCAACCATGGGTACCTTCTACACCGTGTTGCCGCGGCAACCAAGCCAGGCACCCGTCTCCTTCTCCCTGCCATACATGGATTCCACGGGAATAGGTAAACGCCCTCAGCACTGCCTGCGCTCTACTTCCTTTATTTATGCATAAATAGCAAATGTCCATGAAATCTGCATTGATGACATCTCTGAGGCACTGTGCATAATTCTCATGGAAAATTTGTTTGTGATATTCATGTAGAATGAGCTGTTTCTGACCTCGTATCAGTGGCACGGCACATCTCTTGTGTCTGATGTTCTGCGACCAGAAGAAAGATGATTCTTGTCTGTAGTGAACTTCTTTTTTTTTTTTCAACTCGGTGTCATTTTTGAAATTAGCTGTTTCCCTTTCCCTGATTTGAATAAATTCTGACTTGCCTCATAACAACAACAACAACAACAACAACAACAACAATAAAATGCTTGTGAAGGCTTTCAAAATAATGTTGAAGCTCTGTATGACAAGCTTTGCTTATTAAGCATCGCTTACCCAAGCAAGAAAACCACTACCTTACAAGAAACACCTTAACATTGAGCATACGTCAGTTATGAGAAACTACAATTACGCGATGTATGTAGAGTTTATTGTCCATATGAAAGTACTATTTTGTGGGAAAGGAAATGATGAAGTAATCATGAACACTGTTACATATCTCAATCTGTTATGACACAGGTTTGATCATGAGTCTGACCCGGCCGTGCTATGCCAACGACCAAGTGTTCGGCATCGTGGGACTGGACATCAACATGGCGGACATTTTGGAGGACGTGACCTATTTTGAGGAAGGCGACCAGTCCTACGCATTCATGATTGACGAGCAGGGTAAGACCCGAGGGGGAGAGAAATAGAGGTGGACATTGTCGTGAATTTGCAGTGTAGAAGATGAGACTTATGATGGTGATTGGAAAGTATTTGATCCATATTGTTTGTGAGGGTGATAAGGAGCAAATTCAATTCATACATTTACAGGTAGACACAGTTTCAGGTTCTGTAAAAGTGGTTATTTTCACAAAAGTAGTTTTTTTCGCGCTTGGCTGGTTAAGATGAATTTCGCATATTTTTTTTTGATTCCGCGGAATCAAGATATTTATTAGTGGAACATATAACGTGCAAAGAAATTCATATATTTTTATTTTCGCTCTGGTTTCTGGTTGTGCAGAATGCACGAATATTTCCACTTTTACAGCTTAGCAATCACAGTTATCATGATTGACCGATACTTTGTATAGATTGACAAAAGCTGCAAAGAAATATAAGAGTAGCAAAATTGCTTATTTCACTGGTAATGTATTTCTTACTTTATGTCATGCTATATCTCAGAAATACATTGTTGAAACATTTCAGAGAGAGTGACATAGATTATAGAGAGTGTGTGTAAAGTGTGTATCTCACTGGTATATTTTACAACAAACCGTTATATTTATATCTCAGAATAATTTTTTTTTTTTGTGATACCCACTGGTATTCCAAAGATTTACACAGATAGGAGGGGAGAATGTGAATTGCGTATTTATCTCTCCTTCTGACTCTGCCGATTGTTTTACATTTCTTTGCTCTCCAGGTCTGACCATCATGCATCCCTCCCTGCCCAAGCCGTCTCTGGTTGCCGAGCAACCCATCTTCACTAGCATCAGACACTTTGAGCAGTCTGTTGGCTTTGACAAGCTTCAAGAGATCATTCTCAGGTAAAACAAAAAACAAAAAAAAAAAGAAAAGAAAAAAAGAAGGATGGGTCCATTACCCTTAATAGTGCATTCACACAGTATTGCAATGATCACATGTAAATGATATGGACCATGACAATCTATTTTGTCATATGTGTAGCTTAATGGACTCTATCATGAGTATTTAATGCGAACTTGATCAAAACATATTACATATGATGCTCATGGTCTACCAGTACATATTACAGATGTGCTATTCTTGAAATAGGAAAGAAAAAACAGGTTCAAACATTATTGTGTGTATGATTTACTGTGGTATTGCAAAAAGAAAAAACCAAAAAAAAAAACCCCAATTTTTTATTTTTAGTGGTATTTTGATAACATGATACCCAAGGCAAGGTTGACTTGTTTTGATGTATTACCATACAAATTTCATGATTCATTTTTTTGTGCAGGGAAAAGTCTGGGAGTGATGTTCTGCGAGTCTCTATGAATGAGACAATAGAAGCCAGGTACTCCTGGAAACATGTAAGTAGATGAGATCATTCTTTTTTTTTTTTTTTTTAGCCCCGATTTTTGTTGTCAGGGCATGTTGTAAATAGGGAAAAATATGATTATCCAGTGTATTGTTTCCTTTAAAACCAGATGTCGTAGATAGGATTTTTGCATGAGACACATCTTTGAGTCTGTGAAAAGATAGAATGTTTTGTGGTACATGTATGTCAGGATTGGGAACTCCTTACCTTCTGAAAACAAGAGAATTCTGTTCCAAAAAATTTAAACAAACTCTTCTGAAAAGTAGAAGGGTAGCATTGAAATGTAGTGTTGAACTTAGACCTCGGTAAAGCTTGTGAAGAAAGTAATACATGCACTGTAAACTGGACTCTGCAGGTAGCGTCCTATAGAGAATAAAATATTCTCCGTAAAATTTAGAATTGCTACAGATACATTGAAAATGGTCTCCCTATTCAGGGCTGCACACTAACCCATTTTTCTACTGGCCCGAACCTCAAATTTACTGGTCCTGTACTTTTTTTCACCTGGCTGCGACAATGACTGTCAATGTTATTTTTGTTATTTTACCTGTCATGTCAGACCAGTAAATTTAGCAATTCCGTAAAAGTTACTGGTCAAACATTAATTTTTACTGGTCTAAGACCGTCGGACCAGTGCCAGTGTTCAGCGTTGCCCTATTGTTTTAACAGCAAAGGAATAGAATAGAACTAGTCATTACAGATCATGTGAATCAGGTGTAAAGGGGGTAAAGTTTTGTCACCCCATATGTTCTGCTGCTCACTAATGTTCAATTTAAGGAGCGAATTCAATTTCATGATGGGGTGGTGACATTTATCTGTGTGTGTGTGTGTGTGTCTGTGTCTGTGTCTGTGTCTGTGTGTTTTCTTCAACAAGATTGCATTATTGCCAATTCTAAAACTGTGTGTGTCAAAGTCCTCTGATCTTTCATGTGCATGTTTGTATGAGTTTGACTGTAGACATTATTCGAAAATTATTAATTATTATTTGACCTGCTACAAATGTTGTTATTCACAGGTTGATGGAACTCCATTCACAGTGGTTGCAGTTGTACTGACAGAAATAAAGGACATTTTAAATCTAAGACACACAAAAGGTAAGTCAAGCTGGCTCATTTCCCAAAATATCTATCCCGAGAAGAGTATGAAGCATTATTATTATTTATTTTATTGTATTGATGACCAAACAATTTGTGCATTGTATCAATTAGAACTGGTCCTTCATAGATGTAAGTCAGCTTCATAAGTATTATTTTTTTCATTGCTTATTTTTTGGAGGGTTTGACAATACATAACAACAACAACAGCAGCAAATCAGGTATATGTGAACATATGAAAATATGAAAAATGAGTAAGTGATACAGTAATATATATCAACAAAGTGTATACCTTATACACGTGTATGACCATGTGCATATGGTATGCCTTATTAGGCAGGAGTTTTTATAAAGTATTAAATTTGACTGGGAAATGGCATTTGTTAAAGTTGGAGATTGCCCAACTGAACAAGGGCAAAAATTCTATAGGTGAATATACATCTTAGTTTAATAGATTCTGATTCTGTAGGTTGACATGACAGTTGGGGATGATGCTCAGTGGTGGAAGGTTGTCATTTCCTTTTGTTTTACTGCCTTATCTTCAAAGTAATTTGCTACACTGAGAATGATACACATAAAAAAAAAAATAAAAAAAAAACAACAAAACAATATCTGTGTAATAGTGTTGGGGGGGGGGGGGATGGGGAAAGAGATCACAGTGGGGATGTCTTTAATAGTTGTATATTGTATGCGCCAGAGACATGGCAGTGCAGGGCTTTGATGAGTTTGTGACTGACCCATGTGATATTTCTTGCCCTGCAGTCTCCTCCGGTGAGAGCCTGATGTACCACCGCCTGGACCTCCTGCCTTCCAGCGTCATGTGTATGCACCTCAAGCAGCTAGCCACTCTAGGTGAGGGAGAAAGTAGGGGGCCAGGGCACTGGGTGTGCCACCCCAATGAATGAGATCTTACTCTCCACTTGTTTTGTTTATGTTTGGCTAATCCCATGTAAAAAGATCATTCAAATGTGATACAAATGGCAGGATTTGGTTGTATTACATACCGTGTTGTGTTCAGTCATTGGAATTATGGTCTAGGTATCCTTCGCTGATTCTTTTAGGATGAAATGTGCTTTATTTGTACTGAAAACAGGTATTTTTCCCTGATGGAATCTAATTGTTTATGTAATGACAGTGCTACCATTCTTTCTGATGCCTGCTCCACGAGAGTGTTCCTTACAAACATAAGTGACAGAAACAACAATCTCTGCAAACTTTCTTTTCATACCTTACTTGGAGCAGCATTCCAGCATTCAGTCTGTGAACAATCTTAATGGCGTTTACATTCAATGAAAGCATTACTGTTTGTGTAGCAGACCATAGAAGTATGATGGAATATACACATCTTTATTGTAGTAAACCATCTAACGTGGAGTAATTTTGCTCTCATAGTTCCTGTTCTGCTTCTGAACCATTCACTCTTTTTCTTTCATCTTACCAAGATCCACATGACATGATTTTAAATTTGCATTATGTCTTAAAGATGAATACCATTATCTACAGTATGAATACAATGGGAATGGTGGAAATGTGGCTAAATTCAAACAGTGTGATCTAGGTAGCGCTGCAGAATGGGGTAGTAAATTGTGTGCACATACTTCATGAGTGCCTGCATGTTATATATTTTAGCAGCACTTCTCACACTCTCAATCCTACTTAACCCTTTGTGAGCTCTGAGTGCTGGTTAGCCCAGAAAACTCCATAGCCTTGTATGCACAGTCTGAAGTCCCTGGAACAGGAAGGGTTAATATCAAATCAGTGGTTTGATTCAATCATTCTCATACGTACAGATGGAAGCAGTCTGCTGCTCTCGGCCAGTAGCTTCGCCTCGCCATACGAGCACCTGAGCCAGGAGGAGACCAAGCTGGTGGTCCAGGCCTACATGGCCTATCTCAGTGACAACACGCGACTCATAGCCAACCCGGGCCTCAAGGTACATTGTGTCTCCATCATCATCCTTCTAGTGGTGGTGATGGTGATGGTAGTGATGGTGGTGGTGGTAGTGGTAGGAGGTGGTGATGGTGGTAGTGGCAAAAAGTGGTACTGATGGTGGTAGTGGTAGAAGGTAGTGGTGATGGTGGAGGTGGTGGTTATGGTGGTTATAGAAGTTGGTGATGATAGTGGTAGTGGCAGAAGGTGATGGTGATGATGGTGGTAGAAGTGATAGTGATAGTGCTGGTAGTCCTTGAAGTTAGTAGAGTTTTGACTTTTTTTCTCACAAGTGTACAATAACAACATATTTTCCATGTTTTTGCCACTGTAATTACACATATGCTGCTATTATCATCATTGCCATTGTCATTAATGCTGCTGCAATGTACATTTTGTTTTATTCCTATTGAATGCACATGATATCATGATATTTATGAAAGTTTCATCTGTCTTCTCTCTCCCTTCAGTCAACCATAAAAAATGATGTTGCAGTCACACGCCAAATCGAGAAGACATGGATGAAGCAGATTCTAAACAGTGACAACACAGAATACATCGTTCGAAGGTGAGGAGAACCTTTGATAACTCTTCTGTGTATCAAATCGTTAATGATGGGATAAGATTTGAACGCTGCCTCACAACGTTTGCACACAGTTGTAGTCTCCGCTTCAATCAACAGCACTGCCTAACAATGGATTTAAACACCTTACAGTTCTGTATTACACGTGTTCATTGCTAACTTTACACGGTCCATTGTAGTTCTGTATATTACACAGTAATGACTAGAAACGCGTGCTACAGCTGCTTGTACCTATGTTGCCTGCTGAAGCCTGCCTTTGTAAGTTATTGTCTGCTACAAGTGTCTGCGTAAATGTCATCTATGAGGGGATGTCAATTGTATCGTTTAAAGAGAAAATGTCGCCATGGAATGAAATCGTTCAGGAACACATAAAGACATGAAAAACAGTACCCAAATGCAGCAGCCATTGTACGAAATAGTTCTTTTAATCAAAGTTTTGCTTATATCTTGCGAACAGATTTACTTATCTAAGCTCACACCTTGAACACAGAGCCTAGCATTTTCCTAACCAAGTCTATGTACCGTAGATGTTCATTTGCCATTTGGTGTCTCTAACAACCTCAAATCTGCTAAAACTCATTATGCATTGTGCAATGCAGTGTGTTGAGAACACCCATTTTGATCACTTTTCTTGATGAACATAATATATGCATCTTCCATTGTTCAATTTTGAATGGCAGATACGTCGCAACCACCAGCGGAGCTGTCTGGATGTATCCAGGGACGCTGATGTCAAAGACCTTTGACCCTGCCAGGCGACCTTGGTATGGATACTTTGTTGTTGTGTTATAGTGGAAAGTGAATGAATTCATGTCTGCAACACATTTCAGGGCAAAAAGATCTTAAAATATGTTATGGCCCTTGCAAATTCATAGCATACAGTTGTACATTTATCAAGTACAAATTACAATATACATGGATGAGAAATTCTATTTCAAATTCTATTTGATTCTTCTTCATATTTTTGTGCACATTCAGTGTTTTGGTATTGATTCACTGACAAGCTGTTTTGTAGATAGTTATGATGCATGCACAAATTTATTAGAGCCAAGTATATCATGTCCTGCTATTTATGCCAATATTTTTGTAGTTGTAAGTTAGGTACAGAGATCCTTGTTCTTGATGTGAAGAGTGTATGCACACATCAAGTCTATGCGTGACAGCATGGAAGCTTGAAATATTAGCACAAAGTCCATGCAACTGTCAGTGATGGTTAAAACGCTTTCCCAATCCCCAGGTACAAGAGGGCGCTGGACAACCCAGGCAGGATCACTCTCTCCTCTCCCTACCTGGACGCTGGTGGTGCTGGTTACATCGTAACACTCAGTCGGGTCATATTTGAGGGAAGGTGAGCATTCAAAACAAGATGAAGCACAATAGAGCAATGCCAAGCGTGGGGTATGATGGGTTGTGGATACTGAAATTTAGCAAACTTTTGTGTGTTTTCATAGTGCTTCACAGAAGCTGCAGTTTGGGATTATCGCAACAAATAACAAATGTGTGTGTTGGTGCTGCTCACCTGATGCTTTAAGAGCAAATTGGGTGTCTGATTAAAAGATCTGATTTCAATGAAGGAACTGAATTATTGATGTTGCCAGTCCTTTCCTTTACTTAAATCAAAATCAATAAAGATTGATTTCATACTTGCAAGTAAAATGTAGAGTGATTATTATCAGATTAGTTGCTGTTGTGCAAAAAAAAAAAGTCTGCTCTTCATTTTAGCCATGTATCTGACACACATGAGTCAAGGCTGAATGTGTTTTGGACTGTTCAAAAGCAGAAGATGGAGAAGTTTACCAATGCCGGACCTTAGATGGAGAAGTTTACCAATGCCGGACCAAGTAATGTGCATTATTTGTTTTATGGGTTGATGACATGAAAATAATTCTGTTGTAGCTACTTTCACAAGATTCCAGGGCCAGCACCAGCTTCGGGCTAATTTACGTAACCACACACACAAACAATTGTTGTTGCAGTGGATCTATAATACATGGACAATGCAACTGAACACAGACTAGCTGTTGTAAGTAGAGCTGCCATTAGCATACTAACACCTGGTGAAAAGTGAATTTGGCCATTCAGACAAATATTGGTCGCCTGAGAGCTGTCAGCCAATCATTTAAAAAGGATTTGCATCACCATTTTATAATTGGCATTGACCCCTGGTTGTACATGTATAATGTATGTTGGTTGTTTTTTTTTTTTTTTTTTGTTCTTGATGGTCCTCCAGATCAAATGGCTACCACACGGATACTGACCATGTTGTGGCCGTCATGGGGATTGACATCACCCTGCCGTACTTCTACCAGCTTTTGACCGACACCCTGCCGGTCTGTAAAGAGAAGCACATCAGGTGTGTGATACCTGCAATAGAATTACTTGAAATTTCACCTTTTGCATTGTAATCCACTGTGATGTGAAAACTTTCTCTTATCTGACAAAAGAAGAAAAAAAAAATATTGAATGAATGGTTGAAAAATTGTTTAAGGGTTTCCTGTGTGACAGAAATTTAGGTACAGGTTTTCGCCGATGACATTACAGAAAGACTTGACAAACCAGGCAAGATTCTCTTTGTCACCGATCAGTTGTCTATGGGAAACTTACCTCTCAAAGTGTTTTGTTAGAGAGTGTGTACCTCACAAGTTGGTGTGGTTCATCATGTTGCTCACAATGCTTACACACCAGACATTTGATGGTGTTTAAAATTACTATACTGCAGCGATACTCCTTGAAATCTGTCATGTTGCAAAGAGGGGGAACTCGTAAAGCCACCTTCTGAGCTTGCTAGGGCCCTGAATTTTGATTCTTTCTCTATTTATTCGTGACATCCCTGTGTTACTAACCTTTATCAGTGTAACCAGAGATTCCACTATGTCTCATTTGATACCAGATTAGAAAAAGATTGAGCCTGGGGATTTAGGTAAAAACTGAGATGCCAGCTTATGCTAATATTTACATACAGTATTTTTCTTGTGTGTGTGTGTGTGTGTGTGTGTGTGTGTGTGTGTGTGTGTGTGTGTGTGTGTGTGTATGCAACCCATATGTGGATATGATGCTGATCATCTGGGTTTACATTTCAAACCTAATACAAGAGAGTTGCACAACTACATTGTACAACAAGAGACATTTCCCTCCTGTTGGAGCGCTAGTCAAATTGATAGACCAGCGATTTTACATCCACATCCTCCATGATTGTCTTGCCTCCGTATTCCTCAGATGCTTTGTAATGGATGAGAGGGGATACTTGGTCGCCCATCCGTACTTTGTGGAACCACTGGGTAGGGGACCAATGGAGAAGCAGCACATCACCCATCAGGTTAGTCCAAATCTCTCAAATTTAATTCAATTACGTTAATTCCACCTACAGTGAACACTACAATTTTGAACACACTCGGGATAAAGCCACATATATGCATGCCTGTGAAAGCAGTGGTGTAGATGAAAGCCTGATATGCACTAACTTGTATAGATTATCAAAGTGTGATGTCGTAACCTTTCCCTGCCATTGAAACTGGTTTTAAACAATCTGACCTGGCCTGAGTGTTTATGTGAACACCTGGTTCCAACACAATTTATAACAAAACACTGTGACATCAGGCACTGAGTACATTAACTACATGTAACTGTAGAATGTCCAGTATATAACTTGTTTATTACCAATTGGTCATTATAAGTGGACTTTTGTACAAAGTTGTTTTTTTTTTTCACTTCTTCTCTTTCAGGAAATACTCATCTCCAATGATGTGCTCTACCACGACGAGTTTGTTCAGAAGCTGCGCTGCAACCGCTTCGGCAACCGGACGGTGCAGCGCTACTACTCCTTCAACACCAGCTACCAGGGCGTGGTCGCCAACAAGTTCCACAGCGAGCACTGCATCCAGTACAAGATGATGCCCATCCCCTTCAGCAACACCTTTGTGGGTGTGGTCAACGAAACCTGCGAGTTCATCACCGCCTTCTGTCCATGCAGCATGGTGAGTGGTGGTAGCCTTCCCTCCAGTGATATTAATTTCTCACAGCTGGTAGTGGGCAGTTTGGGGGTTTTAAAGTGCATGGAGCTGGGATCAAGAGGGCACCATTGGAAACCGTGATGATAGCTGCCATCTTACATAGTCTTCCTTGACAACAGGATAGACTGCTTTGGATTGAGATCTTATTAGTTGTCATTCTTGTATTTGTTTTTAAACAGTAGTAATAGAAGACATGTGATTTTTCCTCTTTCCTTTCGTTTAGTGGTTACCTATGAGGAAATTATACTAGTGCTCTGGTTCTTTGATCATTGTTTTGGGTGAGACTGTTTTTTTTTTTTTTTTTCCAGACTGACCGGCTGTGTCTGAACTGTCACCGGATGGAGCAGGAGGAGTGCGAGTGTCCATGTGAGTGTGGCCTGGAGCTTGACCCTTGCACTGGGGACATCATGAACCTTGATGATGATGGGTAAGATATCTTTCTCTTCTCTCTCCCTCTCTTTCTATCTCTCTGTCTGTATCTGTTGGTCTGTCTGCCTGTCTCTCTCTTACTCTCTCTACATTTGCTCCTGCCACAATTGCTCAGGTCTTATTTTCGCGAAGGACTTATGGTTAGGTTTAGGGTTGTGTGAGGGTTTTAGGTTTAGTTTGATGTGAAGATTAGGATTAGGGTTAGGGTTATGCTTGTAGATAAAGTTTATGTTTCGCTTATCGTACAGATATTTCATGGGAGCAACTGTCACAGGAACAAATGTCATGGAACTGTCTCTATCATATGGAGTGCCTTTTTGAAACATGTCATTTTGAGTTCCTTTCGTTACCTTTTTCCAACAAATCAATTTTTGTAATCTCTTTATATTCCTCTTTACTCTTAGTCTTTCTGTTTCATGTCTGGGGGATTCTCTCCAGACTGGGTCTTCATCAAGATGACGTGTCCCCAATCTTATTAATCCCCTTCACACCAGCTCTGCTTTGTCATTCACTCTTAAATGTATTTGTCCCTGTAATCCTCATCATCGTTCTCACGTCACCACAGCTTACAAATCTTCTCCGGATAACTTGTGTCCATTGCGTTTCTATCGCAAAACCCCTCAAGATGAATAGACAGAATACTTCAGAATCATGTTTCTTCTTCGCATCACTCTCTGCCATTTTCTCAGAAATCCGAGCTGCCCAGGGATGGATGAGGACACTGGTCTCCCGGCTGTCGACGAGTCCATTGTGGCTGACCTACCGCAGTGTTACGACTTCCAGTGTGATCAGAGAGCAACCATGGGGTCAGTTTGGCTTCTACTTCTAAACTTTTGAACCTCTTTCATTTTGCCTCAATTGGACAGATGCATTGGTGCTTGTGTGACGGGATGTTAATCCTCTTTGGGAATTAAATCCTCCAAATGCCTTTAAAGGACAAGTTCACCTTCATTAACATAAGGATTGAGAGAATGTAGCAATATTAGTAGAACACATCATTGAAAGTTTGAGAAAAATCGGACAATCCGTTCAAAAGTTATGAATTTTTGAAGTTTTTGTGCAGTCACCGCTGGATGAGAAGACTACTGCAGTGTATGATGTCACATGCGTACAACGATATAAGGAAAATATAAAGAGAATGTCACAAAATTTCATCTTTTGAAAAAAGTACACATTCCCTTGACTCGTTACTGACATATGTTATGGGTAATATTATTCCCATTGCCTTTAGAAAGAGGCAAGTCAAGTGCTCTTTTATTATGCGAAAAAAGTAAAAATATGTTGAATTTTCTTTACATTTTCTTTATACTGTTGTACTCATATGACATCACGAGCCTTAGTAGTCTCCTCATCCAGCAGTTCCAACACAAAAGTTTTAAAAATTCATAACTTTTGCATCGATTGTCCAATTTTCCTCAAACTTTCACTGATGTGTTGTACTAATATTGCTGCATTCTCTTAATCCTTATGTTAATGAAGGTGAACTTGTCCTTTAACATTGTATATAAGCTTGGTGGTGGGACTGAAAGTGTTAACGTGTGATGTTGAGTATATGGTGCCAGATGAATATATCATTATCTAGCTGCTGAAAAGAAACCCTATGATACACCTTTACTCGAAAGTTCATAGTTTGTAATTATTATCAAAACAGGAAGAAATATTTGTTTATCAAGTTATGGGATATAAACAATTTTGATAAAATTTCACGATGTTTGTGGAGACGGGTATAGGCAGGTTATGTCACATTTTCGGCAGCATATTGCCAGGTAGAAATACTTTTGCAGTTTATTCCTATGACCACTGTGTGAAGATTTTTTTTTTTTTTTTTAAACTTTCCCCACAGTTTTCTTTGGTTGTACAAAATTTACTGTGCATCAGATGATGAGCAATTTTTTATGTCCAATCCCTTGCCTATTTGTGATATTTGAAATGGATATAACAAATATTAGTAGTTTAAGGCTTCGTAAGTTTTGCTGAGTACACGTGTATATTGTTACTGGAGATTCATCTGCCCTCTCCCCCCCGTTGACTGACAGGACATGCCGCGGAGTACTGGACTGTGAGTGGTGCGAGTACAACCAAGATGGCAGCACGCTGCTCAAGGATCCATACTGCGCCACTCAGCGAGAGTGCTTTGGAGGAGTGCTGGGTGCTCCCACTCCGTACCAGGACCAAATTGGTAAGATACAAATGTATCAAATGGACTATATAAATACCAGTTGGATGATTGGTCATTATGCAAACATGTGACTAATGTAGCAAGGAAAACTGGGAAGTTTTATCTCCATGATGGTGAAAGGGGTGCTTAAAAGTTTAGGCTATTGAGTTTTACTGGTAATTCCCAAAATGCTACAGTTGAAGCGTCTGTCTGAAGAACGAATGTTATGTAACAGGTAACATCATAAGACTACATTTACTTGTAGATTTCTTTCTTCTGCCTTCTTTAATTTTCTCTAGGAGAGACAAATTTTGTGCACAGGAGCATGCTATATGAAAGGATAATTATGTTAAAATACTATAAAAAATAGTAAGATATCAATCTATCTGTATATCTATCTGTATGATAATGTAATATATTACATATACATATTATGTACATATGGCACCCAAGAGTGTACACTGCATGAAGGAATATACTGCATTGTACAAAAAACATTCAAGATTATAGTAAATGATAGTACAAGTAAAGTACTTCCTTTTATTCATATGCATTCATATTTTTTCTCTAGTAGTGGCACATCGGTCATTCATCTTTGAGACCGATGCCAATGCCCATGTTGGGCCCGTGGCTGGCGCCCTCTTGGGTGTGATCCTCTCGCTTGCCCTGGTCATCTACATCTACCGACACCACGTCCACAACCAGGAGCGGCGGCGGCGGGAGATGGCCCAGAACGGCTCCGACACCTCGGTCCGGATGACCCAGGGAGACGCCGATGCGGCCGACGCCACGGACCCCGGTGGAGCCGGGAGCAACTCCCCGGATAACCAGCATCCTCCCGGCGCATGTGAGTTCCGAGCATCAGATGTTTTGAGTTGAGATTTTGAGAGTGTAGATATTAAAAGTGCAACATGTGGAAGGAAGGAAGGAAGGAGGAAGGGAGGATGGATGGATAGATGGATGACTGAATGAAGGATGGATAAATAGATGGATGAATGGATGGATGGATGGATGGATGGATGGATGGATGGATGGATGGATAGATAGATGAATGGATAGATGAATGGATGGATGGATGGATAGATGGATGGATGGGTGGATGGATAGAGAATAGATGGATGGATAGATGGATATATGGATGGGTGGATAGATGGATGAATGGATGGATTAATGGATGGATGAATGGATGGATGAATGAAGGGATGGATGGATGGATGGATGGATGGCTGGATGGATAGATAGACGAATGGATAGATGAATGGATGGATGGATGGATAGATGGATGGATGGGTGGATGGATAGAGAATAGATGGATGGATAGATGGATATATGGATGGGTGGATAGATGGATGAATGGATGGATTAATGGATGGATGAATGGATGGATGAATGAAGGGATGGATGGATGGATGGATGGATGGATGGATAGATAGACGAATGGATAGATGAATGGATGGATGGATGGATAGATGGATGGATGGGTGGATGGATAGAGAATAGATGGATGGATAGATGGATATATGGATGGGTGGATAGATGGATGAATGGATGGATTAATGAATGGATGAATGGATGGATGAATGAATGGATGGATGGATGGATGGATGATGGATGGATAGATATATGGATGGATGGATGGATGTAGGGAGGGATGGATGAGCAGATCCAGGGAGGGATGAATGGATGAATGGATGATGCTGCATCTATGGATAGATTGATAATGGACAAAAGGGTTTATAAGATACCTGTAGGTAGTGAAGTTGTGATTAATGGCAATAGAATTGTAGTTTATAATGAAATGAAAATACTTTGTGATGATGAGACAGGCATTTAAAATTCTTTCTGTGCAAGACCATATTTGGTTAGGACACTTCAATATCCATCCAAAGGAATAGGCTTACTGTTTGGTATTTGTTAAAATTAGACTACACTGTAAAAATAAGTATCCGTGGTGATGATCTCCCTTGCCATTCACGTGTTAATATTCTGTCAATTTTCTGCTGATGCACTGTTCAAACATCTTTTTTTCTCTTCCTTATTTTCTTGTAGATGGTCAAGGAAATGTCATCTTGGCAGCTCTTCACCACCCGAGCCCCTACCACCAGAGAATCCGGCACGGCATTCGTATCTGGCGCCGCCACGGGCAAGCGCCCAGCGAGAGCGATCACGGCTACAGCACGATGACGCCGCACGAGGATAGCGAGTACCAATACGTGGAACCAGAACCGGTTGTCGCGTCACCAGAGCGTAACATCGTCGATCCGCCCCCGGGAATGCTCCATGTAGACGGACCAATGGAGTTGCCGACAGTAACATGTAGGACTGCACTCATAACAAGGGGCAGTAGCCCGCCCTCTTGTGACAACCCTCTGGCGCCGTCAATCGTGCCAAAAATTGACCCCCCGCCGCAGACCGTGCTGCCCCGACGGTCGCACCACATGCGGACGAGGGCGCAGGTGCATTCTGTCGACACGACATGCTAACGAAGACATTCTCATGCAGACCTTCACAGCGTTTTTGCTGAAGTGTGCAGCACAAGCAAAACAACGACAACCTAGACTTGTAATTATTGGAGAGTATAGGCATTATTGTATATTTATCTCAAACGTTTGTACTTAGCAAAACCCACCTACCAGTGGAGCATACAACTGCCAAAGTATTATTTTGTACTGATATTCAGAGGATCAAAGTTAGATGAGCAGAGAGTTCTCTTGCGCCAGATGAAGGAGATTACCTTTAAAGTACAATACGTAGTTCATTATGATGCACAGAGGTATTCAAGAAAGAACGCCTTTAGATGATACAAGTCCACTATGTAATCCCGCCGCGAATTTATAGCGTGTAGAATTTTGCTGTCTGTGCATGGAGTGTCCTTGGAGAGTCATCCAGTCACCTCATCGTAATCCCACCTGGAAACTGCTTCCTCGTTCTGGAATTTCCACCTGAACTTCCGTGTTGGTGATGAGGATCAGTAGCCGCAAAGTTTTTCTCTCCTTGCAAGAAAGGTATTTTTTGTGAGGATGCTGTTATTGACATTGTGTGAAATCTGGATCACTAGATACGCTAGACTCCGGCCATAGACTGTTTTCGTAGGTACTGCTTATTAAAGTACTTGCTAGAGAACCTTGTGTGGTAAAGTTGTACTAAAAATTAAGTATCTTTAGCCGAACAGGTGTTCCGTGTTTGTAAATATGAAATGTAAGTTGTATCCCTCAGAGTTTTATGTGTCAACAGATTGATCCAGTGTGGAGTGACTCTAGTGTTCCATGTGAGTAGATTGCCAATCTTTAAGTGGTCAGATGGTATTCCAAGAGAACCTGAAGAAATTTTGATAAGATATTTGAGTAAGTTAAACAGTGTTGATCATGTGGACCTGGAAAAATTGAAAATGATTATACAAGTTTGCTGAAAACTTTGTATACTGAAACTATTAACATGGATATCAGATGTAGGATTTCATAATTTTTTTATTCCCCTCATCAACTAACTGCAAACGGTATATATGGCACAATGTGTCTTGACCTTACATGCACACATATGAAAGATATGTTCTTTCACATGAACCACAAGTTTTCTTTTTTTTTAATAAATATTTTGATGTTTTTTCCATATTGTCTACTTGCAGTCAAAGAGGGTATAGCACTGCACATTGACTTTACTCCATTCTCAGTGAATGAATGTCCAGAGTTGTCCTTTTTTGAAATTATAAAAATCAATTTTGGGTTTTTTGTTTTGTGGCAAAGTGGAATTTTATTTCCAACAGCTCAGTACTGCAGTGCTTTACAAACAATACGTAGACAGACCTGTGCACAACAACAGTCTGCATTTTTCCTTGTCTGAGCAATACGCTATTTATTGCAACAATTTTGTTACCTTTTTTTTTCTAAATTT
This sequence comes from Diadema setosum, assembly GCF_964275005.1. Classification (NCBI taxonomy): domain Eukaryota; kingdom Metazoa; phylum Echinodermata; class Echinoidea; order Diadematoida; family Diadematidae; genus Diadema; species Diadema setosum. The sequence continues at coordinate 28,944,007 of NC_092697.1, forward strand.
TCAACTGATCATGAAATGTACCCTTTTATTAGCCATTTGTATGATTGTCTTTTTTTAAATACTGAATGTTTATTTGACCTTTCTTTATTATTGCCATCACACTCTAGTGTGATTTAGCGGGTCTGATCTTATGTGGAAATTAGACAGCAGTGTTTTGTTGCTCATTTGTTATAAGAAAGACAAACATTGTGTCTGTGGGTGTATAAGCATTTGTGTGGTAATGCAAGCTTCTTCAATGATTTTGCTCAAAATTGCATTTAAGGTCTTGTAAAATTTTGTTACGGATCAGGCATGAATGGGGAGAAAAAAACAATGACCGAGATATATACAACTTCTTGCATTGTCATGTAGGAGTCTTTTGATGCTCTTTTATAACACATTTTTGGATCAGTGTAGGGTCAATGAATATCTCTGCCCTGACGAATTACCTTCATGTTTATGACATTGTGAAACTATTTCTCTGTTACTTATTTTTGATGGAGTTTTATTTTCAAAGTTGTTCTTATGAAATCTCGTTAGAAAACTGCTCTCACTTCTTGATTTCTCTTGTAAGAATTGAATTCATTGCCAAACTGTTAAAGTGATATTTTTTGTTTGATTTTTCTGTCTATCAAACTGTATTTATTATTTTGTATTCAATCTGAAAAGAGGAGTTCCATCACAAAGAAAATGTATTGCTTCCCTAATTGTTATCATGGCTGTAGTATGTTCATAAGTTCTGCACACCTTAATGCTTCCAAATTTGCTATGCATTCTGTGGTACTGTTATTATTATTATTTTTTTTTTACAGGTGTCTGTTTTGCTTTTCATGCAAAGCTACTATCATTTCTGTTTGAGGTCACAATAACAGTTTCCTGATTGAAATTCCTGGGAGATACATTTTACAAAGGAAAGGGTGTTGATGCTATTTACTCTCCTGGTTTTAATACATGAGTGGTTAAAAAAAAATGTGCCATGATTTCTTGCAATGTGGGCCAATCCTTTGTTTATATACTGATTTGCCAAATTTATGTTTGTTTGTTATTTGATTTTCATATCCTGTACGCCATACATTGAGACTTTGATAGAGTGATAAAAAGTTTCCTCATCTCCAGCGAAGAGCGGAGGGCAGAAAAGGAGGGTGTACTGATTGATTTATGAGATGATGTTGTATGGTATACAAATACACCACCTATCTACAGATACATGTACCTACATGTAGGTGTCTCTTTTCTATTTGTATCAGTGCTTGTTTAAGAAAAAAATAGAAAAAAAAAAAGAAACGTAGAAAAGAGTACATCCTTTGGAGAAACTGTCCCGTTTCCATTAATTGATGTAGTGTTCTGCCATGTAGGGGATAAGTATGATGTAAAGAGTTTCTACCAGTACTATTGAATGGCAGAGTAACCCCCTCCTCCTCCCAGGGTATTTCAGTTGTAATACATTGTCTCCTGTTTCTTGCATAATGTTTACCAAGTTTGTGTTCACCCATATGAACTTGAAGATAAGTGACTATGAGAATGAGCTGATTATGAGTATGTGTGATTATGATGACGCAGATGGAATGAATCCACATGTCGTACGCAAATTCACTTCTTTTGAAAAGAAGATTGTATTGTAATATTTACTATTGTATTGCTTTTTTTTTTTGTACAGTACCTCATAAATTGTTTGTGCCAGTACTGTGAGAATGACTTCAGACTTACTCATAGTTTTTCCTGGTAATGAGGAAATTGTAGACACATAAGCAGATGTTAGCTTCAACTGCTGTTATGTAATTTCAGCAGTGCAAATTTCTTTTTGTTCAGTTTTGATTATTATTGTATGAAACAACAGCAAACTAACAGGGCCACTGTCTGCTAGTCGAAATCTACCTTGTTATTCCATTTTTATGACATGCTTAATCTGAACTAGAAGCTTTGTCCACAGTATTGTTTGGATGCAAAACATGGATTCCTTACATCCAGTCTACAACCTCCCCCCCCCCCCAAAAAAAAAAAGAGAGAGAAAAAAGGTCCTTTCAGTATAAGTCAAATTTGCGTGAAGTTTCAATCTAGAACAACATCATCATACAGTTGTAATCTTGATTCAAATTAGCAGCAAACGCACTCCATACATCAGACAAGAAAATGAAGGACCTGTAATATTTGCCAGTTAAAGACTTTTTTCTTTGAAAAAGAATTGTACTTCCTTTGAAACATTCATTCTCCATTATTTCAAAATCACCATTCTCAGTAATTGCCCTCTCTTTGTATGGTGCTAAAATACATGATTCTGAGAACACTGTTTATAATCAGTTTCAGCATACCTGTAAAAGGGAAAATTCTTAAGACTTGAAAGATGCATTAAGTGTATTCTAATTCTAGAAACAAGATATTCTGGTACTTTTCACCATGGAATATTTTTCACTCATTTCATTCACACCTGTATTCATTCCAGTAGATTGTGTTTGTATTCATGGTTTTACTCAATGATTATGATGTGGGTGCCTGTACACACAGGAATGTATGAGTCAGTCAGGGTATTACAAACAAGAAGGCTTTTTTATGCTTATTTATTTCATATTTCATGTGGTATCAACCCTCTTGTTTAGGTAAGCATCTCACAGGGGTCTTGACTGGCTGTGTTAAGGTTGTAGATATTTGTGTTATCAACAAGAAAAACTCTTATGTTCCTTTCCATTCGATGCCATAGACCTGTGTCATTCTTTAAAAGTTTAGTATGCCATTTTTTGGAAAGAATGTAGGACATCATTTCTTTATGAATGTGGATGTCTGTAAGTAAAATCTTCTAAATCCCCAATATCCATCTTGCTGAGGTTCGATGACGACAAAAAGGTTGTTTTATCAACCTTTTTGCATGTCTTAAGATGTCAATAGATTCTGCAGATTTTGTTGTCTCGTGTTTAAGCAATACAGGATATAATATGTGATATTTTCTGCCCCCCCCCCTCCCCCCCAACACATCAGGCAAAAGTTATTTCATACCAAGAAGTGAAACCTAATAACCTGATTTGTTTTTTTTTATATACACACACTTGATGGCAAAATTTTGATGATTTGTGGTATTTTTACAGGACCTTTAAAGATATGAAGCAACAATAAGATGGTAGAAACTTCAATCCATGTCTAGCTGTTCAACAGACAACTGCCAAGTCTCTCTCTGATTGTAAAGGAGACCCCTTGAAAAATCAGATAATCCTTTCAAGTCTTGATAAGAGAATAGTATACATCAAGACCTTCCTGATGTAGGGAATCATTACATGTACTTGCCTATAAATGAGATGCATGTATCATGCAAAAATCTCTTCTCCCTGTTTGCAGTCTCAGAAATTCCCTGATTTTTGATGCTTGAATGTTAGCAATCCTATTTGATGATTGCAATGTGAATACATATAAGTACATTGTACCGGAAAACCTACCCCTATGAACTTTTTACTACCATTATTCTAATTATGAATGTGAAATGTGAGGCGGACGTGCAGAGCAGAAACTCTTCGTCATGTTAGCCAGAGGCGATGCTGAATCAAGGGTATGTCAGCATTGCTTGTTTTCATTTGTACATGGCACCAGAAAGCAACTACGAGGTCGTGTGTCAGTACACGTCGCTACTGCGTACAAAATAAACGAAAATAAGAAGTGAAGAATTTCACTCATTCACAGCAAATATTCCATGTCGGTTGCCTGTTTTCTTTTCAAGTGTCAGAACAGTGTAGTAGTTTTGTAATTTTTCATTTTGTCAAGTAGAAAACATCAAACAGTAATCACAGTACACTGCACACTACTATACATCTATCAGATTAATATCTTTTACTCAGCACAATTTATTTCAGTCTTCAAATTTTTTTTTTTTTTCTCATTTCATACATTTGCAGGGTCTGGGGGAGGGGGGAGGGGGTATAGGTGTTCATGGTTGGTTGGGTCAATGCTGCCCCCTGCCCTTTTTCAATGCAAATCTTGGGGTGGGACTCTCCATAGCAATGGGTTTTCTTCAGTATTTTCCCCCATTTTTTTTTTTCAGCCAAAAGTGCCCTCCCCATTGCTCCATGGCCAGTATGAGTTGTATCTTCTTTCATTTTTTCATTTGAACACCAAGACAAACTTATGCTGAGCCTATCTGATAGGTATAGGTCTAGTGATATTCCAAAAAGGGCAACATCAACTGAAAGATTATACCAAAAATTTGTGTAATTCCTAATTAAAAGAAGCTCTTTCTTGAAGGGAAATGAAACCCAAATATATTATGTGAATTGAGGGAATGCAGCAATATTAGAAGAATATATCAGCAAAGTTTGAGGAAAATATAAAGACAATCCTTTTGAAACATATGAATCTTGGTAGGTGCAGCTATCGTTGGATGAGAATACTCCCAACACTGTTGTCATGTGTGGAAAATGATAATAAAGAAGATATGAGGGAAATTCAAAATTTTTCGCTTGTTCGGCATAATAAAAGAGCACTTGAAGAGTTTGTTTGCAAAAACCGATAAGTCCATATTTGCGTAATGGAGATATTTGCGATTAAAGGTCAAGAAAAATAAAGAGAACAATAAGAAAATTTTTGCTTCTTTTGATCATAACTTCAAAAATATACCTTTATATGTAGTGACCAATATATCATTGAAAAGGTATTATTTTGTACTTTATGACAGAGGCCGTACTTCAAAATCTTCAAAAATGGACTTATCGGTTTTTGCAAACAAACTCTTCACTTGATTTACCTTTTTTTTTTTCAGAAAGCAGGAGGCATGATATTACCCCTAACATATGTCAGTAACAAGTCAAGGATATTGAACATGTACTTTTCATTAAAAAAAAAAATCCAATGCAATTTTGTGAAATTCTCAGTTTTTTAAATATTATTTTACATGAATGACACCACAAAGTGCTGCAATCTTCTCATCCAGGGATGGCTGCAACAAAACTTCCAAATTTTAGAACTTTTCAATGGATTTTCCAATTCTCCTCAAACTATGCTGATGTATTCTAGAAACGAGAATATTGCGGCATTTCCTCAATCGACATGTGTTTTTTGGTTTCATTCCCCCACTGAAATAGCACCCCCAATTAAGTTGCACTAATGAATAAATGGAAGCTTTTAATTGTGTGGTGTAATCGAGAGTGCCTATACTCATTTAATGTAAAACCACAGGATCAGAAAGCAGATCATATGGCAATTCTCGAGGAATTGAGCTGATGTAGTACTGCCAGCCTGTTGTAAGCACAATTACTATATCGCTTCCACCTGCAAATGTTGCTGGTATGGAAAACTTCTGTTTAACATCTGTCTCGGGAAATCAAGCTTTAACAATAGTGGAGTGTCAATGTCATGTGGTGCCCTTGAGAGTGCGAAGAGTCAAGTTGATCTGCTCCAAATAAATCTGAAGTTCTGGATAGTGTTTTCCAGCAAAATGAAGATATAATGCCTGCTGAAATCAGATCCTGTCACTTTATCGTTTGGTCTTGTCCATGAAAAAACAAACAACGTGTGTTTTGTTTACAAATCTTTATCTTATTGCTAGAAATTAAGAAGAACAATGAAAAAAGGGGGAGGCATCATCGCATGCAGTAAAAAGTCACTTCAGCAACAGCAATGATAATGATGATACCCACTTATAAATGATAGCAACAATAACGAGTACCGGTAGTAGGGTATTACAATAACAATAACAAAAGAGAACTTGACAAAGTTATAAACACATAAATCATAAATAACACATAAATCCTCTGCCAGACTTTGAAGCAGACTTTCCTGAAAGATGGTGCAAAAACTTGGAGAGATAAGACAGGTTAGTTGAAAATATTTGAAGAGTTTGTTTGCAAAAACCGATAAGTCCATATTTGCCAAATGGAGATATTTGCGATTAAAGGTCAAGAAAAATAAAGAGAACAATAAGAAAATGTTTGCTTCTTTTGACCATAACTTCAACAATGTACCTTTATATGTAGTGACCAATATATCATTTAAAAGGTATTATTTTGTATTTTATGACACAGATCGTACTTCAAAATCTTCAAAAATGGACTTATCGGTTTTTGCAAACAAACTCTTCATTTATTTTAGTCTTATGCAGTGAATTCTCCACCATAGAATTAGCCCAGGGTTCAAAAAGGAATCCAAGAAATGTAGTGGTGAGAGATGAGAATATGACGAAATGTTCGCATGGGTTACTCATCTGATACAGAAGTACACTATCTAGGGCCCAATAATAATTATGATCAGAAAAGTAGATGAACTGTCGTTATTGTGCTGGGGCAAAGGGCAGATATTATCACTCGTTTTTCGCTGGCGCGTTTGTCGCTTTTTTACACAGAAGCGGGGTGGATTATTGCTGCCGTAGAGCAAATGGGCGCGTCCGCGGCGATCAAGCAGCAGCTGCAGCTAGCTAGCTGCTTATCAGTGAGTGTTGGCAGACGGATCCGGGCTAACTCGGCCCACGGGACAACTCGTCCCACCCGTCGAGGGTGGGCCGAGTTGTCCCACCCGTTGGTATCGATAGTGATCGTGAGCGCTTGTCTGTGTTTGAGGTTATTTTGTCTTTGTGACGTCTTTTTTAACCGTAACTTTTATGGAATTGTGCTCAGTGGTTTCTGTAAAGAATATTTGCCAACTTTTGGGGGATACAACGACGTAAAAATGAAATTTCAGACGTTTTTATCGCGGTTCGCGATCCCCATAGGTTCACGTTCATTTCGCGCGGTGGGCTAACTCGGCCCAACTAAGTTTTAGCTGTTGTTTTGTCAGTAAATCTCCGTAAAATTATCAATTTTATCATGTATGAAGGTGTATTCAGGGTTCCTTCAACTAATTTCATCTTCGAGGGAATTTAATTTTGCACATGTTTGGGGAAATGTTGGATATTTGTTCGCATGGTTTCATCTTTGCCGTATCCGCACCTCACCGGTCTCGCCACCAGCAGCTCGCTCACACATCACAGTGGCAGAGCTGAGCAGCGCCATGCCCATGCCCACTCTCGGCGAGGCACGGGGCGGCGGCGCGGGGCACCCGCGCGAACGGCACAGAGGGAGCAGCCAGCCACTCCGTCAAACGTCGCTACAGATACGGGCGGTGGTTGAAATTGGAGGAAAAGGCGTCATTTGCTGCACTTCCCAATTTTCTCGCGTAAGTAAATTCTATGCAGTAGTCAGTTGGCATTTTCCTATCCATTGTCTTGAACTTTGAGCTGAGGGCTAGAGAGGGAGCAACTTGTTTCAACTCAACTGTGTTTTGCTGCAACGTCGCGTGAATTGGGCTGAGCTGGTGTGCATGCTACCGCCAGCCAATGCCAAGGTAAAGGCCAAGGGCAAGGGTTTCTGTTAAAGGCTGGGCATATAGGGGGTTGCTTGACTCTTTTTTTTTTCTGATTTTTTTTTTTTGTCTTTTATTTTTTCTGATATTTTTTTTTTTCCAGGATGACTCAATGATATGTATTCCAACCTCGTGCAGTTTGCAGTTGTCATTTTGCTGTTTTTCTGTCTATCCCCCAGCATCAACGTTATTAATGATTGACACTGAATTAAAAAAAAAAAAAATCGTTTAAAAAGAAACACACACACAACACACAGACACACATAAAATAGCGATTTGGATGCATGCTGTATTGTTGGCAATTATCACGTGACTCGGATGACACTATTCGTTATGTTGGGACACTACTCCTTAATTTACGAATATATTTGTGAAATAATATGAGTTTTATTATGTGAAAATGTCACCTTTTTGTGTCTGAAAAGTGAAATGATTTACTAGTACCCGTACTATGGTGAAGTCTGTTTTCAAAGTGATATTTATTCAATGTACTATAATTGCTAACAGAAATACTGTTGTTATGATTGACAAATTGCCCTACACGTACATCGATATAAATGTTTATGTAAATATGATGATTTATAGAGATAATTATTGACATCGATGTAGGGCAATTTGTCAAAAAGTTTGCATTAAAAAACATCTCGATGGAAGAATTTCATGAATTTGAAGAAATACTGTTATACCGGTACTGAAATGAATGGAATATACAACCTTGTAACGAAAGCAGCAGATAAAGCAATAACTTTTGTTAGTAAATTACATTGTGATCGAAGTTCATCTATGTAGCAACCTAACTTATCACTTTATCATTGAATTGTCATATAGACTGCACCTTGCTACTAACAATGAATACTATTGGCCCTGAAATTAATTTTACATTAGTACATGTATGTTCTTTCTTTCTTTTACACCCAAGTACCGTACCAGGTATTACTTCTCTGGCAGGATAGACCATTAAACTCTGTGGTATTGAATTGCATACAGACTTGTGCAGGATGGATACTGCTAGTAGGGCCTGGTAGGGGAAAATATGACCAGGTAAGCTCTGAGACTGAGATTGTACTGTAGTACTATTTTGGAACTACATCGCATTAAAGATCAAAAGGGGTGGGATTTTTTTTTTTTATAACACCTAGAACTTTTGACAAAGCTTAACATTCGCTAATATTTCACATTTTTTCTTACCCCTGTGCCTAAAATTTTATTATGATGGCCTGTAGGCCCACGGTAAGACAGCAAACTTGAATTTGTTGAGCTTCTTGGCTATTTCATTCTTTTCAATCTCAGATCATTATATTTTGTTCAGTTTGTAATTGTATAGGTTCATAGGTTGACACACATTCTCATTGACCTGTATGCTGTTTCTTTTTATTGCCCTCATTCCTTTCCCATTCATGTGTTCACCCCTTTCACACCACACCTACTCTTTTGTTTAACATTCCATATTAAGTTCGGTAGTCCGAACTTAACTTCCCTTGTCCAGTCGGCCACTACATTGGGATGTTCAACAGTGACATAGAAAAAGAAGAAATAAGTTCTCACCTGAGCTTGTTGACACCTTCATCCAGTTTATTTTCATTTGTAGTCATAGTGAGTTGGGTTTTTACATTTTAGTTGGTCTCTTCCATTCCTGTTACTCTCAATTTCAATTTCAATTTACATGTATTTTCATATTTCTCATGAAAATAGTACAGACAAAATAAAAATGTACAGCAGTCTGTCTCAGCATGAAGTAAAAGGTGAGTTTAGAATTGGGCTATGGTACTAGAAATATGATGGGGCCTATACCAGCAAGTTTGTTCAGCTGCAACTTATACATAGAGAATAAGCTCATCAGGAGTCACATTCCAGCAGGGCTCCTACTTAGAACCAGACTGTGTGACCATGGTAACCGGCAAGCTGCCACATACAAGAATTCTGAAATCAGGTACAATAATGAAGGACTTGTGGAATAACAGGCAGGCTGATCAATACCTGCATTCCTGGTTAGGATCCCTCCGGAGTAGAAGAATTAGTCCATGGGCCAAGACCAGATTTTTACGATATTGGTACCACTTAAAGGGACAAATTCTGCTTATGCATTTTGAAATGGTATGTATCTGTAGATGATATTTTGCTATGATAGCAATTCAAGAGAAGTAGCTTAGTCTCAGTATCAGCCGTTAACCCTCATAACTCCGAATACCTTTTTTAAGCTCGGTAAACCATGGAGGGCACAATCCGCTCCCTCTATAATTTCAATATTTTTTATCAATTGCTCTGAAATGTGGAACAAATGTAAATCAAGACATACTCGACAAAATGGCACCATCAAAACTTTTCTTGGAAACCACAAAGACGGAGCAATTTGTCAAAATACAAAGAAAACAAAGAGAATATTAAATTAACTAATTTTAAGGCATATGTCGGGCAGTTTAGGCGAAATTGCAACTAGTTTTTGCTGTTGATTTCTATCTAGACATATCAAGACACATTTGAACTTCATTTTAACCTTTTGGAGCATTTACAGGTCCAAATCTTAAGAAAATGGTGTTTACCACAGAAAAAAAAATTAAGACAAAACACAAGAGGGCGCTGTAGCTTTTTTCAAACATAATTAAATACTTTATTATATATATTACTTTATGTTGTGAATACATAAAATAATAAGTAACAAGCTAAAAAGGGTGAAAATGTGAAACGGAACTTGCTTATGTTTATTTGTTGCCATGGTAACCAAAATACTTTAACACTAATTAAACATATCTTATACAACGTATGCATGCGTAATAAGTTTCGGGAAACGACATCAAATTTGGAGGTGATCAGACAAGATATCGAACTTATAGTGAGCAAAATCTAATTTTCAGTGTCAGCGGAGCACCTCCCTCTCCAAATTTTTTGCTATTTTGGAGATAATAACAATTCATCCACTGTCACATAAACAAATGCGAGGGCATCCTCATTCCACACACGCGAGCTGTTGCATTCTTCATGTTCTTAGAGTTGTTATTCAACTATGCAATCAACACTTTGGGGAATATTTAGGGGAAAAGAGTGAAAAAACCCGGCATTTCAAAGGACACTATCAATGGGAAATTGTGTCTGTCACCTTTTGTTAAAATCATGATCACTAAATTCGTAATCAAATAATTCTTTACTACTACAAATAATCAGAGCCACTATCATCACCAACATTTCGATATCCATAGTACAGCACTACTTGAGACTTTTTTTTTTAATTAAAGATATCAAATTTGTCTACATTGAACATCAGTGTAGATATGCACACACTAGTTGTTCTATGTAAATATGAATTCGGAAAAAAAAATACTGGTGTGCAATTCACATGAAGTATGCAGTGTTTCAAATCAAATCTCATTTGACACTTGACAAACACATCACGCATAAGAAAAGAATGGGTTGATGGAAGAGTGAAAGAGAGACGGGGAAAGGAAGCGGAAATATTGGCAGTAGGCGATCTATAGAGCCAGACGAAGAATCATAAAAAAATACAGAACTTTACAATGCAGTTGTGGAAAGAAAGCTTTGTACACAGATGATACTTGGTAATATGATAATTGAAAATGAAAGTATTATTTCAAGTCAAATGAGAATGTTCTGTTATTCAAGAAAAAAAAAATAGAGAGGAAATATGTAATAGATGTTAAAATGACAAAACAAAACAAAACAAAACATACTTTACATGCTCACATTAATATTATTCAAAATTTGCTGTGATCTTGCAGTCTTGGAAAGAGCCATACAGGTACATTGTATTCAAGGGCAGGCAGGGCAACAGTCGAAAGGATGCAATGGCCACAAAACAACAGATTCTTTTGTGAAGGAAGATGAGAGCTTATATGCATGACCTTACCAAGCCTACCATTGCATGTTGTAATGTTTCTTTTGTGACCCTGCATGACTGCAAATTAGGTACCGGTAACACTTTGAGTACCGTGCTTGAGAAGGAAGACCATTTGAGAAGCTATTCATCTTTGCTGCTATAAAAAAAAAAAAAAAAAAAAAAAAAAAAATGTGCATGCATGAATTCAACAGTATGAGTGCAGGACAAGCAAGGATTTGAGAATTTTATAATCAGCCTTGTTTTGTACAAATAAATAAAAATGTAAAGATTAACACATGTAATAGGGCTAAGGCATGGAAAAGATTAAGCTATGAAGTCCAAGTTTGATTCAATAGATCATCACAGTATACATAACATAGGGAGAGAGAGATATACACTGTAGCAACAGTGCATATATAAAAAGAAAATTACAAAAAAGAAAATTAAAGAAAAAGAACTTGACGGTTGGCCATTATCGTGCAGGTATAGGTGGCAGAGGATTTTTCTCTTGAATTAGGGTAAGGATTCCCAATGGCAAAAATGGCAATGTCATCAAAACAAAAACAATTCCTTTTTATTTTTGAAAGTACACACAAAAGGTAGGCCCTACAATCATAAACAAGGCCAATCTAGCTAGCACTACATTTCATTACTGTTTTCATGATATCAACCATTCAACCAAACCATCCATATCTACAGGTCAAATAACTGACCACTGGATATCAAACAATTTATTAATTACCACGGTAATGCCCATGAACAGACTGCGAACAGACTCGCCCCTTTGACTTTTGCTTGTTTGTTTTTATTAAGAAAAAAGGTAACATTTATTGGACAGAAATAACTTTTGAGCTAGATCACAGATCTATACATAAAATCAGCAACAACAACAGCAACAACAAAACATTTAACAGTTAATATCAAATGCATATAATGACCTTCATGTAGTTCACATCGAATGATCTGCTACATAATTTGATTTCTTTTCTACTAATACGGGTACGGAGTGGCCGGCTGCTCCCTCTGCCTCTCGCGCCCCACGCGCCGCGCCCCGCCGCCGCGTCTCCCCGAGTGGGCATGGCGCTGCCAGCTCAGCTCTGCCACTGTGTGTGTGAGCGAGCAAAGATGAAAAGATACACGGCAAAGATGAAACCATGCCAACAAATATCCAACATTTCCCCAAACATGTGGAAAATTAAATTCCCTCGAAGATGAAATTAGTTGAAGGAACCCTGAATACACCTTCATACATGATAAAATTGATAGTTTTACGGAGATTTACTGACAAAACAACAGCTAAAACTTAGTTGGGCCGAGTTAGCCCACCGCGCGAAATGAACGTGAACCTATGGGGATCGCGAACCGCGATAAAAACGTCTGAAATTTCATTTTTACGTCGTTGTATCCCCCAAAAGTTGGCAAATATTCTTTACAGAAACCACTGAGCACAATTCCATCAAAATTACGGATAGAAAAGACGTCTTAAAGACGAAATAAACTCAAACACAGACAAGCGCTCACGATCACTATCGATACCAACGAGTGGGACAACTCGGCCCACCCTCGACAGGTGGGACGAGATGTCCCGTGGGCCGAGTTAGCCCGACCCCTGGCAGACGTAGATGTTGTGATTCTCCGTCCACCCTACGGTAGGAAAGGCTCAGGTCGGGAAGGCCTGCGATCCTGTTGTTTCTCCGAAAGGTGAGAATTCCCATGAGGCCAGCTTGTGTTTTATGATCCTAGGTTGTTTTACACTAGCCACTCCAAATAGACTACTAGTACCCTGGTATGTCGGTAAGTCTGCGTGAAACAAGTTACCGGTACAAAGAGCATCTCGCTGCGCGAGGCTGGTTTTCTCAGTCCCATCTATTGCTAAATTTGTACGAGTGATGATGATTAAGTCTAAATCCAGCACCATGCACCAGTTACTAGCAGTAGCACTCTGCAGCTCATCCACCTGTCGCAATGCCAATGGTAATCACTGTAAGGCCTGGATTTGCACTTGTCATACTTGTGCACATACCATAGATATTCGTCATAGGATAGGGACAACTAAATTATTTCTTCAATGCAGAATGAGAGATTGTCATGAAAATTCATGTTTTCAACTCTATTTATAGCGCTATATTATAGGTTCCTAACTAACAAGTTAGACTAACTGTTAACATTAATATAAAAAGGTGGCACCAACCAACCAAAGTCCAAGGTCATGGCCGATGCAATGCCATCAAAAGTAAGCGAGACAACCAAAAAAGAAGAATAAAAAGAAAAGAAAAATTGATCAAATGGCAGGTGTGTGAATGGTGTTTCAAATCATGAAATGTACACTCAGCGCTGTATCTTGAAGTTGAAGACAATTCAAAGTCAAATTGAGCTATTTAACGTTGTTCTTTCTGTAATAACCAAGAACAACTTAATTGCCATTTCTACAAATCCACCTGCAAACACCGGTGTTTGCTTGAGTCACTTGTGTCGGGACGTCTTTTTTTAAAAAAGTTTTTCTTCTAGTACATCGATCTAAAACAAAAATTCAACTTTCTTCCGAGGTACCGTAACATGTTTTTCATGTTTAGAAATAAAACAATCTTGATTTTGCATCGATCTTTCCATTAAGCTGTATTGTATAAGAAGATTACTGGTATGTAATGAATAAATGGATGACTGAACTTAAAGAAGGAAGGAAGTACATTTGTACTGTATTTCTAGCTGTGTGAAATTGAAAAAAAAACCACACACACTACATTTGTATTTTTAAGAAAAATGTGTACAATGCAAAGGGCAATGCATGTACCCCAGCATATGTAGGCCTATTAAATGCTGAACATTGCAATGACATTTTATGAAAAAAAAAGAAAAAGATTTAGATGGGACATTGTTTTACATCACCTCATCTGGCCTTTAAATGACTAATCTTAATCCTTAGAAATTGACATTTTGAATGATGAATACTGTAAAAGCCACCTAAAAACAAACTATAGAACCATAGAAGACAAAGCAGATCTGACTGTTCCGCAAAGTTTTGCTCTTTGATAACTTATGAAAGAGGACATCTTGGAACATGAAAATGATATGTAGGGATGACAATTGATGTAGGACTTGATAAAGAGTTGTGCTGTTCTACTCACAGATAAACTTCAGAGTGAAAATTGATTGTCTATGTGTATGTATCACATTCAAATCTATAGTGCCACTTAATTAGTAATTGATTATACATGTAGGTATCATTTGTTTTGACTGTGACATGCCCAATGATAAAAAAAGAAAAACAAAGCAGCAAATGAAAATTTGCACATTAAATCAATTCAGATGAATAGTAAAATTTGCAAATGAAATCAATTCAGATGCATAGATACTGTATATGAATAAATAGATAAGTACAGATGAGTAAATTATTATTGAGCCAGTAGCTTTCAATTTTCATTTTCTAAGACATTTCAAGATGAAGTTATTTTTCAAAGCCGTAAAGGAAATGCATGATTACAAATTGAAAATATATAATATATATAATGTTACTTACAATTTGTAGGAGAGCTTGGCTGCTTTCCAGATTTGCCATGCAAATTACTTACATCATTGCAAGAAAAATTCAGTTGAATGCCAATTTCAATGAGGATCTCTGATATGACAAATATGAAAATAGTATTAATCCTACCAAATGTGTGTAATGATAGATCAACATTTATCGTAGACTAATTGAAGTGTACATGATGCCTGGTTCTGAATTTTTTGTTTGTTTGTAGCTTTTAAAAATTGTAGATTATATGTGACACTGCATCACAAAACAAAAAGTCGCCAGACATGGATTTTTAGTTAAGGGTAGATTCTGAAAAAGCAGACTCTAAGCTTTAAAATGATATATAACTCTATTCAAATGGACTCCCCTAATCTACCTAAATATTGGAAAGAAAGCACACACTCTGGAAAAGTGTGAACTGAGAAAAGAGGCTCTGAAGTACAGGGTCTATTCAAGCGCTTGAAAATCTTTCACCAAGCCGCGCTAGGTGTGCGATGAAAGGGACAAAACACAGGATGTCAACCACTGCAGCAATAACAATGAAGGGATTATCAGATTAACCTGAAATTGAGCATGTTCTATCAACACATTCTTTTCGTGATTAATGCCAACTTTCAAAGCAGAAGACTCGATCCTTTCAAAAGTTATTAGACTTGAAAATGAAGAGTGTACATAGGATTTCAAGAAATAAAAAGGGGCCTCTAATACATACCTGATCAGTCTACTTTCCTCCAAAAAGTGGTTGTAGAAAAACTGCGAAAAATGCACTTTCCCATTCGTGTTTTGATCCCAAACTAAAGAATAATTTAGAAGAAAGGTAGCTCTTTTAGAAAATGTGAAAAACTCAAGATTGACTTAGTTGACCCATGTTACCTGTTTTGAGTCCTTGCGTAAAATCAAGGGGTGCGACTTTTTGTTTTGTGGTGCACAGTCACATAATATCGTAAATTTTTGGATAACTGTTGCAACAATGAAATCAGATTTAATATTTTTGTTAGTCTCAATGTCATTAGTGTGATACCCTGGCCTCGGGTGATTCTTTGTGGTACCCTGTATGATTAATGATTACTTGACGTACCCTATAAACAATAATTTGATGATATATCCATGCGGTTTTGTGTAATGTTGTGATGGGAATTAAAGGCAAGATGTTGTTATACATTCAGTTTAAAAGGAGTGCAGAATGTGCTGTAGGTACAGTTGTATGTTGAGAATATGGAGGTACATGTACAAATACCTCCATGGTGAGAACATTGCTGGTTTGGATTTTATGTATGGGACAATGTCTTCAATAGGTGTACAATTTAAATATAAAGTTGTCCATGATCCGAGGCAGGTAACACGTTCATTGAGTCTTGTCAGAGGACGTGTTCTGACTTGTGTGAAATTACCAGGTAGTGATGTTCGTGGTTGATTGCCCATTTCCTGTCCATCCCGCAATGCCCATGATACATGTTTCGGAGACGAAGGCAAGAGGATATTGAGCAATTGCACAGTGACACTCACTGGGAATACCAAGGCCAATGCGATGACTGACACACTCCTCAAGAGGAAAAAATGATAAAACAGCACACATGCACACACACACACACACACACACACACACACACACACACACACACACACACACACACACACACACACACACACACACACAAGAAAACAAGGTGAACCAGTTTGGGGAAGGAAACTCTTTGACATACACGTACATTGCTTGTTCGCGCACCAACTCATGAAGGAAGGAGCACTTCCCTACATTTGGCAGAGAATTCCAAGGAGGACATGAAGTGGCATGAAGTTTTGAAATAAGTTTTGAAATGACTGGAAATGACAGTGCAAGTGATTTATGGACGTTCAACCCATGATTGAGACCTGAAAGCTTCTTGTGTAATGTACAGGAAATTTTGAAATGACACCAACAGTCTTGGTGATGCAGTAAGAACTGGTTCCACACATCACTCAAAATACATTTAAAGTCAAAATAATAGCTTCTGCACTCAAGGTTTGCTTGAATTTGAAAGATAGTTGTAATTTTTTGTTTGTTTGTTTGTTCTCCCTACCCCCATTCCTATGTTGAAATCTTAAATGCACAGGTCTATACATTTACGTACAAGTGTAGCTGGACTTTCGTAAAGCACAATGTAATTTGAGTCATATTTCATACTGTACTGTGTAAGGACTAATGAAGTTGAACATAAAAAAACTTACCACAGTATCTTTGCTTTTCAAAACCCTTTATGCACCCAGGCACTAATAGCTTAAATTGCCAGGCATTTTTAATAATCAACATTCAGTAATCCATTCAAATTTGACTTGGTTTTAAATGAACAAGCCTACTCAGGTGTAACAATGTGCTGTAGTCCAACACGGAAGGCTCTATTGACACAATAAGTATTATTTTAAAGGGAACCCAGACCCAAAGAGCAATGTGGACTGAGTGAAAGCAGCAACATTAGTACATGTAGAACATATCAGTGAAAGTTTGAGGAAAATCGGACAATCAATGCAAAAGTTATGAATTTATAAAGTTTTGGTGTTGGACCTGCTAGAAAAGTAAATTTTTTTTGTCTCCTTTAAAGGGAAATAGGTAATCTACAAATATTTATACTCAGCAACAATTCAATTCCAGACATCGTCAGTGCCAATTGCCAAAGAAAACATTCTAGCCTTCGTGCCAATCAGTGAACAAAAGTTAAAGCTGCCTGTGTACAGTATTTGCTTGTTGCCTCCAAAGAAAAACAAAAAAGCCACTAAAATGATATTTCTTGTGCAGAATTGTGATGCCTTCAAGTGACTTGTTTAAATACATAGGCCTACTACTCCATGTACAACACTGACAGTTGGGCCTACAATGTATGTATGAGATGCTAAACCCTTGAAGGCCATCTCCATTAACCCGTTGAGGACGGTTTGATTTTGCTACAACACGCAATTCCCATAGACACCTGCCCGAGTATACTCGGGACTCGTCCTCAACGGGTTAAACTTCCTGATAGCACAATAAAGTCTTTGTCGAAGTAAGATGAACTATTAATGAACTATTCTGAAAGTTTGCACTTTCATTTACGATTAGTCACAGTACACAGAACACAGATTAAACCCTCTATTGAATTTTCAGTAACTGTATTGAATTGTACATTTTTTTTGACCAAAATATAAAAAATATATTTGATAAAGGATTATCTTGAGTAGCACTGTAATATATTAAAGTCAAACAGGGAATTTCAGATTTGTTTTTGTTGTACATGTTATGAATTCTTGTGTTAAAGGGAAGAAAATAGTGCCTTTGTTCAGGAAATATAAAACCTACATACGTACAGGAAGTGAAGGGAAAGGTTTAAACGTGAAATGATCTGAATTTGTATAAATCATCATGCATTGTGTCTTAAAGGCTGCACACTGGCACTGGTCCGATGGTCCAGGACCAATTAAAATCACTGTCGGACCTGTAACTTTTTGAGGGATGGACCAGTAAAAAATAGAAAAAAAAAAAATGGGTACCTTGTGGTCCGACAGACGGGTCAGACCATTAGAAAAAAAGAAAATGGGTTAGGGTGCAGCCCTGCTTCAAGGACAAGTTCACCTTCATATGCAGATTAAATGAATGCAGCAATATTAATAGAATACATCAGCAAGACTTTGAGGAAAATTGGACAATCTGTTTAAACGTTATGAATTTTTGAAGTTTCTGCTTAGTCACTGCTGGATGCGAAGACTATTACAGCTTGTGATGTCACATGTGTACAACGATATAAAGAAAGTATAAGGAAAATTCAAGATATTTTCACTTTTCTCGCATACTAAAAGACACTTGACTTCCCTCTTTCAGAAGGCAAGGGGGAATAATATTACCCTATGTAAGGGCCTTAACATGTCAGTGACAATTAAGTCGAGGAAATGTGCACCTTTTTCAAAAAGTAAAATTTTGTGAAATTCTCTTTTTATTTTCCTTATATCGTTGTATGCATGTGACATCATACACCCTAGTAGTCTTCTCATCCAGCAATGACTATGCAGGTACTTTAAAAATTCATAACTTTTAAACGGATTGTCCGATTTTCCCCAAATTTTCACTGATGTGTTCTACAAATATTGCTGCATTCTCTCAATCCATGATGTATATGGTGGACTTGTCCTTTAAAGAACCCTAAATTGCTGTCTTGGTCATTACTATAGCTGTGAATTTATTTAATAACTCACATTTTGTTCTAAAGATTACCTAAAACGTGATCTAGTTCTCATATCTGTGAATCAGATCAATTTCCATATCCGGTAGGATGTAATAGGTCTACTACAAGTATAATGTCCTTGATGTACAGTATATCGAGCAGATGTATGAAAGAATTATTATCAATACACAGCTACATTTTTATGTCCTATGAAAATGTAGAAGGACTCTTCATGGGTCTAGCAGTAACAGTGAGAATTTTACAAGTACTGTAAAATGGAAATCACAGCTTCTTGTTTGGGTCTCAACATTCAAATAGCCATTATCACTATTGTTCAAACATAAAATCTGCTCATTGTGCTCAAACTGTCATTGGATTTGTTGTGTTTGTTTCACTCTAGTCATGGAGTGTGAAACATCTCATAAACTACATTTTTCTGTAAAAATGCATTGAACTGAGTGATTAGTGTACAGTACACATAGGTAGTTTGTCAGTATTATAAGATAATATCACCTTGTGGCTTGTTGTACTAATACCGGTATTGCCACAAATGGTTGCACACACCCATGCTAGTGTGAAGAAATATGACATGTACACACATAGCGGTGTGTATGAAGTTTATACAGGGTATCCTGCTATAGTGCTTTAAATGATTAATCAGAACACGTCCAAGCAGTGGCATGGAAACGACGCACTTGAGATGCTGTATACATGAGGTATTGATCGAGGTACGAATTTGTACTGTTGTACAGTATTGTTACAGTAACTTGTCTGTGTGAACTAAAAACCCTGGTATTTGTAATTTAAGTTGATTGATTTACTCACAGTAACACTAACAGAGGCGGATTTGCACGCCTTTTATTTTGTTTTTATTTATTCAGTTCTCTATTTTTGTTGTTGTTGCTGCTGCTGAGGCCCTGCAAAGTTGTACCAATATACAGCACTTGGTAAATTTTTGCGTAGAGAAAATAGGCAGCTGCTTCTGATTTATGCTGGTACATGTAGCTTTTTGATCAAATTCATTTATTTCATTTTTTTTTTCTTTTTTTTACGTCTTCAAGAGAATTTAGTCTGTTGACCCAAGTAGTGCATTTGATATGTTTGTTCAGGAAATAGTCAGATGTCTATATGCAAATAATAACAAGACCAAAGGAATTTCAGTTGTTCTCATTAATATGGTACTGGTACACAAAGAGGCACATATAATGCAGACCATTAATCTGTACCAATTTATATAGTGTAGAGGTCAGTGTCCAGTAAAATTTGTGTAAAAGCCTGGTACACTATAGAAATTGAACCCAGAATGTGCTGTACATTAATCATTTATGCAGTCCATTTTTTTTTTTTTTTTTACCTTCAGCTTTTCATCAGTTGGTAAGACCATTACAGCAAATCAATTAATTATTGAAATCATTACAAGTCAGAGTAAAAGATGTACTGTATATGCCATGTCGCGAGTCTGAATTTTTTGCCAATCGGGAATTCCCGACGATTTTGCAAGTGATTAAATTCGCGATCGTGGAGTCTGGTACTGAACAGAGAAATGTACATGTAAATGTGGACGTCACATCCACATCAGGATCAGAGTCAATATTTTTGTGTGTCTAATTTCGCGAATAGCACCTGACTCGTGAAATTCACAAAAATAAAAACCTCCGAAATATTTGACATATATACAGTAATGCTCTTTAATAACCAATATGTACCATAGAGCCAGGGGCAAGATTAAGATATTGTATTCCATAAAGGGAAAATCGGATTCGAAATCCTCTTCAAGCAACCTCAAGGAGCCTTTTAGCCTTGTATAATTTTTAAAATGATCAGCCAGAAGATGGCAAAGGCGATCTGATCTGATCCGGTTCTGAAACCACCTACAGCAGGGGGTGGTTTCAGCTACCGTTACATTATTAACCTTTCTAGCTTCTACAGCAGCCTCGAAGAGCCTCAGCTGCAATATATAGTAACGTTTACAGGTTTGCAGCTATTTACACTTATTGTTGTGTTCAAATGCCCATGCCATTTATCAGAGGGGAACTCGGTTACCATGGAAAGGGAGCCAGTCATGGCCTGCTTTGGGTGGGTGGCCTGAGCAGTATAAATGGACAAGAGATCAATTTTTCTAAAGGGTTTTCGAAATGGCTCGACAAGGCTCCAAATATTGGCTACCAATGGGATATTAGTGTGGTCTCTCGTGTATTAAAGCTGGTACCAAACTCGTCGAAGCATTGACTGTTGAAATGTCAGTTTTGGCAATAAGATCAGCTGAGAGTGACCAAAGAAAGAACATGTTGGTTAGGCTCCATTGGCACTGAAGATCTTTCATAGTGTGACATTGTCAATGATGGCACATTTGGCAAAGACACATCAAATGAAAATATAATGGAGAATTGTTAAAGAGTAAACTTTCTCTCTTTTTTTTTTGTCTCTATTTTTACTTTCAGACCTGAGTTTTCTGAGCTACTTCAGTGCCCTCGTCAGCTGTTGTCCTTGGCAGGAAACACAATTGCACCATGGGATGTGCATGTCTTGGTTCCCCGACAGATGTAAGTTACGTACAGTAATATGCACATCTCAATTCAATGTGAAGAATTTCTGCATTTATACTAATGCGTGCTACTACATGCATACAAGTAACATATAAGAAAAATATAGCATGTGCACTGTATTATGTTTCTGTGTGTGTGTGCCAAATACAATGTATAGTGCAGCACCTCTCCTGTCTGTATCTTAGAGTCTCTGCAGTGTATTGTTGCATTTATTTCCCAATGCTCAGTACAATGCATGCATTTGCCAACTCATGATCTCTACCTAAAAAATGCAAAATGACAGAGAGTGCATGGGGAAAAAAAGATGGAAATAATGTATTTTTAAGGACCTACATCCACAAACCTGGTAAAAGCAAAGTAGGATGAAAATTGGAGGTTAAATAAAAGAAGTAATATTTGATACTGTTATACCTACCATGAGTGGTTCTTTAAGTGTCATTCAAGATTTGTCTATTACTATCTCATACCAAACTGCATATTACAGGTACATCAGTGAACACATCGTGTATGTTAATCCAGAATACATGCTCTCTAATTAAAGATGTTTTCACCAAAATACTTTGAGCATAGCATTCATGTATGACCCCGTTTACAGTGCGGGGCCGGGCTCGGCCGCGGCTCGGCCGCGGCCGAGCCCGACCTCAATTGCGCGGCCGAGCCTCGCAATTTTGTCCGTTTACACTGCTGGGCTCGGCTGCGCTTTTAATTCAAACCTTTCAATATTTTGTCGTAGTGGCGCTCTGCTTGTAAACAAACGCAATTTGGTATAGTCTGGTTTTCAGACCCTTTGCCAACTGGATTCCGTGGCGACGAAGTCGCCGTTCGGGCAAAGGCCTTTGCCGAAGGAAAAAATCCTTTGCAAGACAAAACCACCTTAAACTATACTAGTTTTCGACGTTGAGGGGGTTAATATCGTGAATAGCGAAATACTAAGGGCAGAGGGTTTGGAAGCCAGACTAAAATTGGCCGCGCATTTGGCCCAGTTTGCGTTTACACCAAGAAGAGGCCGGGCTCGGCCGTGGCCGCGGCCGAGACCACCTCCAGAGCGAGGCCAAATGCGAGGCCAATTTTGGCCTCGCATTTGGCCTTTTGCGCGTTTACACTGAAGCGGGGCTGGGCTCGGCCGCGGCTCGGCCGCGGCCGAGCCTCGCACTGTAAACGGGGTCTGTGATGCAGGCCTAATCAGCATATACATTGTATGCTGTATCAAAAAAGCTGCAGTGAAATGCACTCTTACATAGTTCAGTACAGTATTGTGTTGACAAGAGTACAAATTGTAGACCAGTGGTTCATGGCGGTATCAAAATATGATCAAAATTATGCTTTGTGTAGGATAGTCATTGTGAGCTGTGCTATCGTGTTCATGATTCTTCTGGCCTGTGCCGCTCTTCCATCTACACACAATCCAAACCTTTGTCAGTATTCAGGTGCTGTTCTCTTTTTTTCTCATACCGTGCTATGTACCGTTGTTACATTTTCCCGTCTCGAAATGACATACTACTGTAGGTTTGAGTGTCGTCTCTATTTACTCTAAGCCCACGTTTGAGGGGGTGTCCTTTTTTGAGCTTGTTCAACTTTGTATAAAATGGATTTGATTTACTTTTCATTCTAGTTTTATGTGGGTGTTTAAAGGGTGTTGTTGTTTCATTCTTTCTTTCAGCTACTTTGTTAACAGCAGAAAACAAGAATGAGAACACAGAGAAAAAGATGTTCTTGTGGTTGTTTTACATTTCAAACTCCAGCCATATTATGACTGCAAAGCTTGATTTTCCTCTCAAATGCAATAAAATGTCTTTCAAATTGATAGTGTTATTTTTCTGTTTTAAATAGATTCCTGGCACTTATTTGACAAGTTTAGAAGACTTCGCACTCTTTATAGGTTGTATGATTTTTGTAATTTGTGTTGTTGTCAGATTACAAAGCGAAATGGTTCAGGCTAATACAAAACAAAAATCATATGGTTCACTTGATATGTCCTTCACTGCATAGAAGAATTTCTATTGAGCCACAGTGGGTGAATTTTGAGCTTGATATTCATGCATGTACATGTATACAGCAAATAGAAAATGAAATCCAGATTGACTTTGTGTTTAACTCTTCTAAGGCTTGTAAATAGGTGATAGCAAATGATAGTTTATGCTGGCTGAGAGGGAGTGGTTGGCTAAAAAGCTATCAGCGTGGCTTGGAATTGTTGCTCAAATGTAAGTGCTAGCATGTTCCTTGTGGTTAATTTTCATATATAAGGTATTAATTGCATCTTGATACAGTTTCTCTTTGCTTATAAATGTACATTGCATGATTGGTTTATTTCGCAGTGCAATGTCTTTGATACATGTACATTTTGTAGAGATTCAGTCACTGATTCAACACTGCCAATGCATGCTTGTAGTTATTATTCCAACCCATTGCTCATAATACATTGTAGGATTTATTTCCTGGAGTGAAGGGATGGGAACGTTTGACTGCCACCTGCCAGGCTGTAATCTGTGCAATGCTCTTTTGCATCTTTTCATCCTCTAGTGGAATATACAAATACAATAGGAGTTATGGAGCTCATTGGTGCTCTTGTAAGAGATCAAAGCATCTCTGGTTTATAGTTCTGTGTGTGTGTGTATGTGTGTGTGTGTGTGTGTATGTGTGAGTGATGGACATGAATGCAGAATATTTCATGGCGTCTTTTGTTCTTGTGAATTTCATGAATCAAGCGATATAGGTGCGAGACTAAACGACTCACTACAATATTGCCTCAGAACTGTAAAACACAAGTGCTTTGCCTCCAAGGAGGAAAATCTAAAAGTTCCAACCCTTTCTTCTCATTCTGTATAGTTTTATTGTTCTTGATTGTGTATTCAGCCACTCATGAATGTGTTGAGCAAGTCCCAATCTGCAAAGTGTTATTAAATGCTTGTAAAATATGTGGCGTGTGCAGTACCTATGGATATCAAATATGAAATGATATCATACACTTTATACACTTGAGTGGATCATTATTTTACAAATTATACAACACGTATACAATGCAGAATGGACTTATTGATAGTTTACAAGTTGAAATTCGATACACTATTCTCATTCACTTGATGCTCCCCGCCTTACAATCTGTCAGCCCTATATATGAGTGGATCAAATGACTTCTATTCTATGGTCATTTCACCTTGTGAATCTCTTTGTTACAGTGATACATTGTATAAATGGAATAATTACCTTCAATAGTTTTGACCTTGTGCAGTCACTACATGCAGAACCTGCAAAGATACATGGATATTGTGATATTCACTTAAATTTAAAGTGATGCTCTGTTTTTTATGTGTCGCTCTTTAAAATGTTGCTTTCCTTTAATGGCAGGAGCCCGATTCGGGCAGTCTGAGGCCGGATAAAAAGAGACACTGCACAGACATCTTGTGTACCATCATCTTCATTGCCTTCTGGATTGGCATGGTGAGTTCAGTGGCAGTGGGATTGCATGTTTCAAAGAGTGCAAAACTAATCTGCAAACATTTCGTATTATCATCTATATAGGACGTTTTAGCCGCGCATTAAAAACGCATATTGTTGTCCGCGCAATTTTTACCGTTCAATATCAGAGCATATTGAACGAAACGCATAGGCCAACGTATTAATTCCCCATTGGCTACCGTTGTTACTGGCTGTTCAAGATCACACCATATTCTCGTCTGTTGCGCGAGCGCTTGCTGAGTGTGCAAACGCTTGCTACTAGTGCGCGTCATTTTGTTACAATTCACAAGCGCGCAAACAGCTTGCACCACGCAGTTTTAGGGGCTTCCCCTTTTCAGCGCTGGGATGTGACTGCCGGTCCAAGTTACTGAGTAACTTCAAAGACAAGTAGAAGCCCGGTATTTTTCTGTAGTTTATGCTTGCTCTACTTGATTGTAGATGATAATAATTATATTGGATGGCATTAATTCATGGAATACCAGGGAATATAATATAAATATTCATAGATACATAGACTACTAGTATCCCTATTTTTAACAGAGAAAGTGATGACTATTACTTTCACAAGGAACCACCTCCAGCCAGCCAGTCAGACTTACAGGTAAGTGTAAGGTTATATTGTGACTTCTCAATGTATAAAATTATCCTTTTTTTTTATCCTTTTTTTTTTTTTTTTTTTGTAGTACTGATAGTTCTGTGGTAGTACTAACACTATGGCTGGAAGTTGAATGGGTAACCTGGATGAATTCTAGCATGCATTATACAGTGTGTTATTTTTTTTTTTCTTTCATTATAAGAGCCTCAGAAATGTTTTGGACCATCCTTTGTCATATTGGCATTGTCTGCCGTAGTAAAAGCATGTCTGTAATTGCTGTGACCATGATACAAACATTTGCTGTAATCCCCCTGGCAGAGGGCTGCGTTCTGACTTTCTCTTTATCTTTCGTAAATTGCAAGGAGATTCCTGTTGTTCAGGCAGTCTCCTATTGACCTCCGAGGATGGCGCAAACATGCCCATCTCGGCATGGTGCGGACAAAGTACCTTGTGTAGTCTGGTTGCTTCCTATTCAGTTGTATGATCCAATTTGATGTAGGCCATGTCTTGATAAGAATTCCTCATGATAAACAGGAGATTAGGTATGACTCTTCTGACACAGAACAACACCTCAAGAATATATGTATCAAGGTACATTCACTTTTACCAAGGATGTACAGAGCTGCCAGATAGTATAATGTTACAATGCTTGAAGGGATGATATATAAGCATTGGCTGAGGTGAGAATTCAGTTTTTAATGTTTTGCAAGATATTTAGAAACCACTTTTAATATGAAATGTTAAGAAGCCTTCAATTCTAAGAGGAATTCAAAGTTTATTTGATAAAGAAGGGTTTTGAAATGGCAGAGATATCCGAAAACAAAGTAAAACAAATCGATCCTGATAAAAGAAGGGTCCCACCATTTATTTAAGATTTTTGTGTTTTAGATATCTTGGCCATTTCAAAACCAATTTTCATCAAATAAACTTTGAATTCTTCTTAGAATTATACGGTCTTTCATTTTTCATAATAGGTTTTTCATTATCTCAAAAATCATTATTAAAAAATGGAAACTCCAAAACCCATCTCAATGGAAACTGAACTATCCCTTTAAGTTTGTGTGTTTGTTTGTTTTTTTTACTAGATTTATACAGAAATATGTGCTTTTTGTTTTTAAGATGAATAATATGTTTCATGGAAGTTATTTATAGCGTGTGCAATTTTTCCACTTTTAAACCAAAGTATGATTTATACAGAAATATGTGCTTTTTGTTTTTAAGATGAATAATATGTTTCATGGAAGTTATTTATAGTGTGTGCAGTTTTTCCACTTTTAAACCAAAGTATGATTCATGCCGTCAAAATATGTTTTTACTGTGCATCAGTTAGTGCCTTTTGATCTACAGGAGTTGGCAACACTGAATGTATGGCACAGAAATAAATAGCTCAGAGTATACATGTGCAAGTCATCCTAAGATCTGAGATTGTGTTTGTAGCTCTTATTCTGTACTACAGCAGTCATGATCCTTCAAAAAGCAACTTCTGGGACCTGCTCTTCCCATCACATTTGCTGATTGATTTTCTTGAAATTTATGATTTGAATCTGCCAGGTATTTCATTGTCATACTATCTTTTGAGCGATGTTACAAAGTTACAAAATATTTGAAAAATAAACTTTACCAATGAAAGCAAAAGAGGAAATGACTCGGGACATTCATTATTTTAAAAGCATGAATGACTTTATGCCACAAATAAGGACAGTGGTTCTCAGCTAAAAAAGAAATCAGACCTACCCAAAAAGGAAACACATGGTTGTCATGTGTAAGGATTTGTGAGGTTGGCAATAAAAGTTAGGAAGTAGAAGGGCACAAATGCATGAGACTTTGTGTGGCATTAACATCTTTCTGACTCTCTGCTGATGATATTACACATCATGTGATGCGGGATTTCACAATCCTGTGAAAAGGTGAAGGCCAAGAGAAGATCATATGGATGAAGCTCGATAAAGATGTAGAATTTATAGACTGCAATGCATAGTATACAATACAGTGCAGTCTCAAATGTCCATATCTACATATATGTACTAATAGTATTCACTCTATAGATACGAGTATACAATTATGTACCCCGTGATCATGTGAGTTTTTCTTTTTTTCTTGTAGGGGGATGCTTCTTCCTGTAGGTGTGCTCATATTGTATCAGATAGAAACAGCACATTATGTTCAGTTTAGTTCAATTCAAGTCATACTTTAATTTGGTAAACCCTAACAATTGTGTGGACATTTTATTGGATAGGCAATCAATGCAGAACAGATTGGTTGCAATGTTTTTATTCTTCCCATTTGTGCGCTGTGTATTAAATACAGATACAATGTATGAGCCAAATGTATTGCTGAACTAGTCTTGTCAAAGCAGCTAACGAGTCCTAGATATGGAGTGTTTGGGGATAGAAATAATTAGATTGTTGGGCTTCACGTATATTCGTAATACATGCAGCACACTGTAGAATATTCAGTAACTGTGGATTTTGTAGATGCCTGTACTCATGCAGATTTTGTCTCTGCGACTTTTTTTTTCTTCTAGTTTATGATTGCTGGCTATTCCATAGTCTTCGGAAATGTGCTGCGCCTCGTCTTTGGCTACGACAGCTATGGAAACGTCTGTGGTCAGAAAAACAGTCCCATCGAGAATGTGTCCCTCTCCGGAATGGACATGTCGACCAGACCGTAAGAGGATGAAGTCAGCTCTGTTTGAATTGATTGAGATTCACATGATTTAAAGTTGTACATACATGTAATATCACTATTTCAGAGAGCCTTAAAGTGTGTGACAAGCTGACATTTTAATGCATATATGTTATGTTTATATTGCAAACATCAAGTGCTTATGGTGTCAATTTGCAGAATTGATTTAATGTCAGTTTACATTTACGTTGTATGTCCAAGTCTGCTTTAAATGATGAATTAACCAAATGATGTGCAGTTTCTATTTTGATATTTCCCGAGAATGCTATTATAAACCAGAGTCAGCATAGAGAGTGTTAGAACATGTAATAAAGATACATTAATAAAGTTGCACATTATTACATGTATCATATCATTTCCCAGAGGTATTAAGACAATTTGATAGAATTGAGATAATTGTAGTGTCAGTCAGGCAAAGCATTAATACATGAATTTTGCTGCATCCATTCATAACTGTAATTCTACAGTGAATAATGGTATTCTTTTAGTGATTGACATCAGTATTTCTCCTATGGTCTATAATTATCTACCTATTGTACATTTGTACCTATATTGTATCTATATTTTAATCTCACTATTGGCATCACTACCTAACACCTGCATTCATGCTTGTCTATGCCTTCAATGCCTAAGTCCGTGCTTGTCAGTGTTTTTCAACCCAATGCCCACTTTGGCTCCAACAGTTTTTTTTTTTCCCAGTTCGATCAAATATGAATCTTATTTATCTTTATTTCTGGCTGACATCAAGCATTTTGTGGCCCACTAGTTGCGACGGACAGCTTAACCCTATCTTAACTGACATTTCGCACCAGGATTCCACAACGCGCAAAGATGGCGCCGCATCATTTCATTACTTTTTTCATTGAAGTCTCCCGCATATTTTGAGACCAAATTTGCGATGTCCGGTTACGCCATTCTAAAGTTGCGTAATGATTTGCATATGCATGTCAACCTGAAAACGACTCAAATTCACGATATTGTGTGCAAATGCAGTGCAAATTGAGTTTTTTTTGGTTAAATTGATATAAATCAAATTATTTCCACTTTTAATCATTAAAATTAATCAATTCTCATGTAGATAAACTTGAAAAATTGCCTGCAACATTTTTTGGCTAACAGATCAGTAAAATGACCAAAAAACAATAAAATGCTTAAGAAATTAACAAAACAATAAAAACAAAAGAAATTGATTTTGATTGTGCTATTTTTCACAAGAAAATTGCTTGATGTGTCTTAAGGAATTCTGACACAAAAATTTAGCAATCCTTCAGTCTTTTTAGTGGAGTTATTAGGTGAAAATATGATTTCATGCATAAATTTACATAATTGATTTACTAAAAATAGAAAATAATATTTTTTTTTATTGTATTACCATGTAATCGTATAGTTGACATCGGGCTCTATATTCAGGCAAAATTTTATGGGAATCGCGCCATTGGCGGCCGAGATCTGAAGGGGGGGGGGGATCAGTTTGATAACCCCCCCCCCCCCCACTCCCAAGTAAAAACTTGATCTCATATAGCCCAGATAGAATAGGGTTAAAGGACAGGTGCAGTTTTTCACGCAACCTTTGTTGTCCATTCAGGTACGTCTTCTTCATGGACGTCCGCCGGCCGACAGACTCGCTTGAGATCTGCGTCAGCCAGTGCCCCGACCGGATGCTGAACTCCTCGGCCGACATCCAGGCCTTTGCGGAGGACTCCATGTCTAAGCTATGCTCCTACAACACAGAGGTGGCAGATTATGACACAGCTGCGAGGGGTCTCCATGGACCATGTCCTGAGATTGTCTTTGCCAGGTGGGACATTAACCCTTTGAATGCTAACGGAGACTTTGGACAGTGTGTGTTATAACACTATGAGGTTTTCTGTGCCAATTAGCACTCGAAGCTCACAAAGGGTTAAACCACCCCCTTATGATGTCACAGATGTCATCGCTGCTTGCTTACGACATTCAGAAGAAGATGCTATGATATTGCAGAATGGCATAGTGGATAAGATTCCCGACTCCTAATCGGAGGACCCGAGTTCGATTCCCGCCCAGTGCTTACGTCCTTGGACAAGATGCTTTTACCCACAATGTCCCTCTTGACCCAGGTGTATAAATGGGTACCTGGCAACGCTGGGGTAATAATAATGGCAGGGCCCTCTGGTAGAGCAGTGGCAACACTGAAGAGGCTACCCTGGATAAATAAGACCTTATTATTCATTCATTTTTAAAGATTTTCTTTCTGCAAGAGACAGTATGGTGATGCAAAATCCTTCATTTTCTTTCATCTGATGATGCGAATGGCCGTCACAGTGTAAGGATTCCAATAGTAGTAAAGAATTAAGTCATTCTAAACATGATTCACAAAAACTTTGCTGCTGTTTGTCTGCAGTGAGCCTATCATCAACCGCTGCGTGCCAAAGAATCTCTTCACCATCGCCCAGGCCTACCTGGAGAACATCATCTCCTTTCTCAACGCCTCCGAGCTGCTCTCCAAGGCTCTGGTGGACCTCTACATGGCCCGCTTCATCATCCTCGGCCTCTGTGCCATTTCATTGGGTGAGCTGAGCTGGAGAATTCTCATTACTCAATTCTGATTGGCTGATACCTGACATATGTTTGATTTTATGACTTAAGTTTGATCACATTTTTTCATGCAACACGGCCCAGAACATATCTTGAATGAAAGTTTGAGGGAATGTAGACAAATTGTAGTCGTGTAGTGTCAACCAAGTTGTAATAGCTGTGACTTACCTGAATACATGGCTTTTTGTAGGCCTTCTCACCTTTTTGTTATCTCTTTGGGTCACATAACCATGATGCCATTTGCAAATAAGTTGTCCCTTACCACATGAATGAAATTTCATTCATGTCAGATTTTTTTGGAGACATTCCCATTGTAAATCTACTCACCATTCATCAAGGATATTGCATATTTATGCATCCTCCAAGACATAGAAAGTCACTTCTTGTGCAAATATATGTGAAGGCAATGACAAAATTAACTGCTCTTCTTAATCCCTGGCGAGAATGTTACTCGGGTGACGTTGGACTTCATGAGGAGCTGATTTCGCTACATATCAGGCATGCCTGCCTGTGTACATGTATATTCAAGATTATCCTTCAGTGGATTGATACAAATTTGATATGACAGACTTTTATCTTCAGAATGCTGTGTTTTCACACATCTCACCAAACGCAGTGACCAGAACTCACAAAAGTATACATAAATCAAATCCATACTTTAAATTTAGTCCATGAACTATGATAGGCATAAAATATATGTAGGTGTACCTTTCGCACACGAGTGTGCTTGCTTCAGTGGATGTCTGTTGGTGTACATGAGCTGTCACATCAATTTTTGCAGACAAAATTTGCATAGTCCGAGGATTGAATCCAACGACCGATCTGAATTCTGGACAGAGAGTCACTCTTTGTTGCGAGGTAATAGAGAAACTGTTGGTCCTACTGTATATTACCAATCCATACAAACAAAGTGGAACTACTGTTTAATGTGCCAGTGCAGTGTACAGTGCCATGTGAAAGTTGATGTGTTGAATTATGACCTCCCACATGCAGTGCTGTCCTTCATCATGGTAGTACTGATTCACCTGATAGCCCAGGTCATCGTCTGGATCATCTACATCGTCTCTGTCGTTGGATCCATCGGTAAGAATTTCAATTCTTGTAATCTTCTTATTTAGCAATGGTGGCGCCAGAACTTTTGAACAGACTGTCTGATTTTGTGCAAACTTGTCCCCTTAACTTTGATCTGCATCCACATGGCAAAGCTTATCATCAAAGGGAGCTTATCATCGATGATAAGCTCCTACCCCCGTAACTCAAGCGAATCGCACTTGAAGATAAAGCCACAGGACCAGAAGTTTCGCGATGGGCCAGTACAAGGAGCACTGTATTTATATTCGGGAGGTCAACCTGGAAGCGAAAGGGAATGAATGTTTGTGGAGAGGTCATGCTTACCTTCAAGTTTGTTGATTTTCGTGTCCGCATGATGCTTAACACTGAGTGGCTCATGGATAGAGAATTAACCCTGATAAAATCTTGTGGTTCTTATCAAGTAAGAGTTCATGTTAGCTTTACCTTTGAATGGGTCCACACAGTACTTTACTATGAGCTTATCCATGAAGTTAGCTTAACTTCAACTTAAGAATCACCATCAATATGTAACTATTGCTGCTTTCACTCGGTTTGCAAATATATACATTTTGGGTAAATTCCCCTTTAAGTAGAAGTAAATAGAATTAAATAGAATTTGTGATGGAAATTTCACTTTCATATCCTTGCAAAGGGTAGCAAAGTAGATGAGAAAATGGCAGCAGATGACTGCACTCATTGTCACTTGTAAAATTTGCATTGCTCATCAGTCTTTATGAAATTGGTCTCGTCTGTTGTAATGCCCAAGTGCATTTTGATATACTTGTATTTTAATGTGCTTGATGTTATCATTTGAATTGTAGCTGGTACTGCGGTCCTGTGGTGGACGTACGTCAGCAAGAAGAAGGCTCTGGATGCCACACCCGCAGATTTGCGCCTTGATGCCGATCAGAGGAATGTGACCGCCTTCCTTGGTTTCTCCATTGCTGCTACCGTCTTCACTGTGAGTTGAGATGGCTGAACTTCTCCAGATACAAAAGAACTTCTCCAGATACAATACGATACAATACAATGTAGATGCTTTGTATATGTAGCGCTCTTTACAACCAGTTAACATGTATCAAAGCACTTCACAAAAAAATATCAAAGTTATATTAGAAAGGAGATAGGGGAAATGACAAAATGTGCATAATGAAAATGACAGAATAAACATAATTAATCTTTCAATTATTGAAAACAAAAGTCTTGGTAGGATTTTTGGAAAATTGCCAGAGATGGTGATTCCTGGACACTCTGGGGGAGCTGATTTCGTATGTGTGGGGCAGCAGCTGGGAAGGATTTGCCTCCTGTCAGAGTAAGAGTCCTGGGGATAGACAGCCTGGTCGGGTCTTTCCCAGATGGCATTCCTTGATAAAACTTGATCTAAAATCTCATGTGATACACAAAACTCAAGCAGTGTCACATAGCTTTACAACGTGTAACATGTGTGTTTTACTGTATACGCCAAATATTTTGCGAGTTTTTTATTTTCACGAATTTCGCAAGTCGCGTGCTATTCGCGAATTTAAAGACACGTGGAAATATTGACTCTGATTCCAATGTGAATGTGACGTACGCATATACATTTCTCCCTTCAGTCCAGGACTTCACTATCGCGAATTTAAACACTAGCGAAATCGTCGGGAATTCCTGATTCGCGAAAATTTAGACTCGCGAAATATCTGGCGTATACAGTATGAGAAAGTGAGAAAGTGTATTCACCTTCCAGTGAGGACAGATCATCTATCATTAGGTCAAAATATGACCTCAAAATACCTATTATGATCATGTGACAGGGGGATTCTGTATGTAAAAAGCCCCATACCATTTTATGATGTTATCCAGTTCTTATATAGGAGTCAACTTTGTGTATTTGTTTTTCATCAATACTACATTAGGGCCCCATTTTATCAAAAGATACAATCGATTATAAATTTCCTTACCACACAGGCTGCCATAGACTTACCATAGAAATCAACTATATAATCAATTATAACTCTTCATGAAACAGGGCCCTCCAATGGAATTATATGCACAATAAGTATTACGTGAAATTTGTGTCATTTTATGCACAAAACGGATGGCCAGACTTCGGTTCTGAGCTTGTACTGTATGTTCTGATCATACAATTTCAATAATTTCTTCACACTCCTCATCAAGCACAATGATGTAAGATAACTTTATGTGACATTCCAATTATAATCTAACATTCTGAGTTATTGTGCAGTTTATAGCTTGATCTTTCAGCAACCTTTAGTTTGTTTCTCTGGGAATATGTACCGTAAATTATTCTATGGCTTAGAGTCTTCTTCAATATTTATTGTGTGTCTTTTTTGGGTACTATGAGTGTTCTAATTGCTAGTACAAGTATTCCATAGTCCCCTTTAATAAAGAGCCAAGGAGAGAATATTTGAGACACACTCCCATTCTGTCTAAATGACACCATGTCCTGTATGTGTGATTCACCTCCAGTACTCGTCCCCATGTTGTTACATGCACACATACATACATTGTATCTGTATCATTGTGCAAGTTGGTGATATATGTTTGCTTTCAGGGACCATAGTTTTTCGATCTCATGCATTTAGAAAGTTAAGTAATGTTTTAATCTTTGGTTTTTGTAGTAATCTGAGTATTATCTAGTGTTTAGCAGCATCTATTCTTGGTATCATTTCATAGACAAGGTTATGAACTTGTTGAAGACTCCTCTGTGTACTAGAGAAATTAATGTAAGGATTTTTTTTTTCTTTTAAAGATAAACAGTGGTGCTTGTTTCTTGTGCCTGAATTTTGGAGGGATTGCTGGAGCATATTAATTTTCTTTTTAATAATTACGGCACTGGTATGTGAATAGTGAAAATAACTGTTATCTCTTTTATTAGTCTCTGAATGGTATTTGCCTGCAGTGGGGACACTGAATTAGTTTGCATGTTGTTGATAATGAAGTAGTTATGTAAATTTCTGACCGTTTCAGGGTGTTTAGACTACCCTCTCATTTTTGCAGTGCTCAAGATAAAGTTCCAAACACACAAAGCTTTTGCAGAATACTTTGCAAACCTCATAAACCAGTCTGAATTTGGAGGAAAGAATCTGAATTTCGACCATTCCTAGCTCTTATTTCAGTAGAAGTTGATTTCTTGATAATTTTACTACACATTCCCATGGGAACTGCTCTTTCTTTCCTAGTTTTGAGCCAAATCATCCCTATTTTTCAATTAGAATGGTTGAGCGGTTTGGTCTTGTATTCCAAGCAAAATGCTGATACTCTCTGTAAAGGCAACAGGTGAAATTTGTTATTAGAAATCTGTCAGAAGGTGTACTGTGGTGCTATATCCAAACATAGTGATTGCCATGGCAACGTCACCTCCTGAACAAGGAGTGCATCGTGTATCATCTCTCCATTCACCCATCCATGTATGTCACACACCTCATCTCATTCCTATCCCCCCGTCCATCACCAGGTGATCCTCTTCCTCGTCATCCTCGTGATGCGGAAGCGGGTGGCCTTCACTGTGGAGCTCTTTGCCCAGGCGGGCAAGGCCATCCGCGCCATGCCCCTCCTCCTGCTCCAGCCCTTTTGGACGTTTCTCATCCTCCTCGTCTTCTTCGTCTACATCACCATCGTCTTCATTGCCATCTCGGCCACAGGTGAGGGCGTAGAGGTGGAGGAGGCCAGGGATGAGAACCTGTGAGGGGGGAAAAAAAGGGGGAGTGCTTGTCCAGTACTTCACCTGGCATTGTGTATTGTGCAGTCCATACATGCTTTGTTGCAACGTTATCATTCTGAGCAAAGACCCCCCCCCCCCCCCCCCCCCCCCCGACAGTGTCTTACCTGTTCTGAGAGTGGATGAACCTCCCATGACTTCTATCACTTCATCTCATTGTTGGTTTTAACCTGTAACACATCTAATTTTCTACACAGAATGGCTTGAGCATTTTGAAATTCTATAAAGTGGGAAGTCATTGTTGTAGCATTTATTAGTCAATTAGTGCTTCAGTGACTATCTTAAAGAAAACATAACATTTCGCTGACTGACAGTGATTAGTGTAGGATTAAGACGTTGATAACAGCAGTTATGTTGGTGACCATCTAGTTCAGTTTATTTGTGTTAAACTGAAATTGTATCCAGGATATGGCAATGGATAAAGATTATGTTGGTTCTTGTCATTAATTGTAAGTATTGACAATAAGCCCAAAGATTACTACA
This sequence comes from Diadema setosum, assembly GCF_964275005.1. Classification (NCBI taxonomy): domain Eukaryota; kingdom Metazoa; phylum Echinodermata; class Echinoidea; order Diadematoida; family Diadematidae; genus Diadema; species Diadema setosum. The sequence goes on from NC_092697.1 coordinate 28,979,937, forward strand.
GATTTACTGATGATCCCATCTTCAGAAGGCTACTAAGTCCATTACGTATATCATGCAAAAGTTTATACAGATGTCATGTAAATTGTCGTACTGTACCAAAACAGGGGCACACTCACATTCTGTATGATATTTCTGCAGGCTACCCCTTGGTGACTGAGCCAAATGGCTACGTTACCTACAACCCTCCCCAGCCAGTGAGGTACATGTGGTGGTACCATGTCATCGGCTTCATCTGGACTGGGGAGTTCATTCTTGCCTGTCACCAGTTTGTCATTGCTGCCTGTGTAGTGGACTGGTACTTCACTAGGTGAGAAAAGGATCACCAGCTCCTGAGATAGTCATAAATTTTCCATGTTCTGTAAACATATCATAAACTGTTTTGTTTGTTTGTTGTTGTTTTCTTCGCCACTGCAGTTGACATGAGTATTATACTCTCGGGGCATATCTCCTGTACATATATGTGTTGTTTTTTTAAATGCTGAAAATAATTTTTGCTAACTTTGAGTGATTTTTAAATGCAATATGTTAGGCTGTGGAAATGCAGTGGATCTTCCCTCAATTCAATTCTGTCTCATTTGTATTCTCAGTAGCATCAGCACTTTTATCGCCAGCTAAATTCAACCATTTGAATGTAACAATTGCGCCATATGTTTTCATACTTGGCACACGATGTACTGGTAATGAATGTCTACCACTCCTCACATATCTTGAACGGAGGTTAACGTATCGATGGCGCGGTAAATACCGCACCTATTTCATTCGTTCTTGCTCAGAGACAAGAAGAACTTCAGTTCCCCGATTCTCCGCTCCGTCGGCCGCCTCCTACGCTACCACATTGGCTCCATGGTCTTTGGTTCCTTCATCATTCTTCTGGTGAAGCTGCCTCGAGCCATCCTCATGTACATCCAGTACAAGTGAGTTTAAAAGTCTGGCATTCCTGTGTAAAGGGTTGTGAGCACAGCCATAGAGATCCCTATTGCACTCAACGCTGTGTTTAGTGGCCACTTGTCTATTAAGACCACAAAATATTTGTACAACGCACTCCCATTTTATAACAAACGAGTTAAAATTGAAATTTCCTTACAACGAAGTAAAAACATGGGTCCCAGAATAACAATCTTTATTGTATCTTTGTATACTTTATTAGTTTGGCCATAACAACACTTGATTATAACAAAAGAGAACTGCACAGGACTTTGTTATAATGATGGGGATTGCCTGTTCCTCCAGAGCATCTTAAACATTAATGAACCTGTATACAAAGACCATTTGCCTGCAAAGACTGTTTTTACCATGTTGTACAATACTAATGGTAGGTTTATATGTCTAAAGGAAAGCTTTTCTTTTCAACAAAAAATGATATCCCATACAAGAATCATATACACTGTAGGATTTGTAATTTCCATTTTGTCGGCAGGAAGGAGCAAGAATGATAAAGACCTGTTGCCATGGTTCATCTGGAAATGACTTGTCTGATAGGAATGAGGAATGATGAAGAAAAATGAACAGATTTAGAACCAGATTTCTGTGCATTTGATTGCTAGAGATCCTAGGAGTTGGCATTTTGCTGGCAAGATTTAGAATTTTGAGAGTCTTAAAGTATTCATGTAGCATGTGCACAGTCTTTCTTCCTTTTCATTATTTTGCATGTCCATGTATGTTCTTTATTGCATTCAGCTTATTTTCAGCAGGTGGTGGCTAATTTTTGGCATATTTTTAATGGGCAAATAATGGTGATGAAGTGAATGAACATCTTTTCACCATCTCATCGGCAGACTCAAGGATAGCCAGAACCCAGTTGCCCAGTTCATCCTAAAATGCCTCATCTGTTGCCTCTGGTGTCTGGAAAAATTCCTCAAATTCCTCAATGAGCATGCCTACATCGTCATCGGTAAGGATGCATTATCGCCCCCTCCCCCTTTGCTCATATCCCTCTTCTCTTTTCTCATCATCAGTATCTCTTTTATCATTTTATCTACTAGTCCATCTTTCTCTCATTCTCCCCCTTCTCTCTACATTCCAAACTAGATATCCTTGCAAAAGCATGGTTAGTGACCATTTTGTTCACAGATATTTCGACTTTGTGAGCCCCCAAAGTTGTATATTTCTCATATGTGTATGTTTTTGAGACTGCAATTACGTTGTATTTGTGATTTTTCACTAAGGTGTCATTCTTTACAGATTCTTTATTTGACCTTATTAAGGAATCAAAAATATTTCAACATCTTTCATATCCAAGGGATGTTATGAGTGTAGATCAACCGCACATGACAACATTTAAAAGCCGCAGACGCAGTAATCTTGAAATATTTGTTGTCTTTCTTGAGGTTGACAGGATTGTCCTTTCTGTTCATTGTTTACAGCTATTGAAGGTGATGGTTTCTGCAGTTCAGCAGGAAAGGTAATTTACAATTCATGCAAGATACACACTGAATGTTTTATCACCAATATAGACATGTTTATCATAATTATGACCGTGATGGTAGTTAGGTGATCCGAGTATCCTCTCGGATCACCTTCTGTATCTGTACGGATTCTTTGGTTCTTCTTCTTCTTCTTCTTTATTTCTCCTCAAAAGTTGTGTTTCGATTAGCTCAGAAAGTGTTCCTCCTATCAATTTCAAAATTATACCATACATGTATCATGTCCCAAAGTCGACAAATTTTGTAAAATCATAGTGATCAGTCAGCGGTGACGTCACTATGACGTCATTATATGAAAACACATTTTCATGCATATCTCATTAATGGAAAGGAATTTTTCAATGAAATTTACGTCACGTATATTTCAAGTCAAGCGCATTCTACTCATATTATCAAAATTCACATTTATTATTAAAAAGTGCGCGTACGCGCGCGTTGAAATATTTGTATGCTCAAATCGAGCTCAAATTTTTTTTGCACACGTTTCAGACCATTTGGAGCATTTTTTGAAAAATTGAAAAAATTGGACGGACGCGTACGCGCGCGCGCATATACGCACGCACAGCTCATATGCAATAGAAATTTCCCGTTTTTTCACTTTGATCGGATACCTGAAAGGTCAAGGAATATTTCTACCAAGTTTCAAGTCAATCCGACTCAATATGACGTCATACGGGCCCGTCAAAGTTGAAATTCCGCGCGCGCGTCAATGGCGATATACAGTGCAACTATGCCAAAAAACCGCCAATTTTAAATCCGATTTTACTCGTCAGGATGGACGGTGACCCCCCGTTTTCTTTACATATTCTGAAAGCTTATGAGTTGTACATGCCATTTTATGGGTTGGCGAAGCTGAAAAAATGATGAAAAGATATCAAATTTCTTAATAAAGTAAAAAAAGTAAATTTTCAAAATGACGTCATGAAAATTCAAGTTCACTCGAGCGTATTTCATTTATCCTTTGCCGATTTTCACACAAATTTCAGTATGTTGTAGCTTATTAAATGCTCTTTCATTAATATAATAACAGCATTTTGATTGGATGACGGCATCACCTCGTAAAAATGGATTAAAAGTAATTTTGTCAAATTTGGCCAGTTTACGTGTTATCTCTATGGGAGTGCAGTTTTTCTGGAAATGAAAATTGACATGACTATCTTTCTCGAGCACTATCTCACTTATGCTTCGGTGAACTTCTCCCAACTTTTAATATGTTGTAGCTGAGACTTTGGGCTATCGTAAGTGTGCCCTTCATTTTTTCATACGACGTCGGCATCATGTCAAAAAAATTGGTTGAAATTAAAGCTTATCTTCGATGTATTGAAATATTTCTTCCTTTCTGCAACTTTCTTTGCAATAACTCAAGAACGACAGCCCCTTTCGCCCCCATATTTTGCACATGTTTAGTTCATGTTACGTACATTTTTTCATAAAATAACAACTACTTGATCGGACACCATGTTGGGTATGTAAATTAGGGTCAAAGGTCATAAATATTTCATCCTGTATCGTAGTAAATACATGTCCTTTCTTTCCCATATTTTGCACACGTAAAGACCACGTTACAAGGATCATTTCACAAAATAGCCACTTTTTGCTCAGATGCCATCTTGTCTGTGCAAAGTAGGGTCAAAGGTCATATGTACTTTTTTCTGTATCTTTGTTATGACGTGTTATCTCTATGGGAGGGAATTTTTCTAGATGTAAAAGTTGACATGATTGTCTTAATCGAGCACTAGCTCACTTACCCTTCGGTGAATTTCTCCCAGATTTTAATATGTTGTAGCTGAGACCTTGCGCTATCAGAAATGTGCCTTTTGTTTTTTCATACGATGTCTGGATCATGCTAAAAAAAAAACTTGGTTGAAATTAAAGCTTATCTTCGATGTATTGAGATATTTCTTTCTTTCTGCAACTTTCTTTGCAATAACTCAAGAAAAACAGCCTCTATCACCCCCATATTTTGCACATGTTTAGTTCATGTCACGTACATTATTTCATAAAATAACAACTACTTGATCGGACACCATCTTGGGTATGTAAATTAGGGTCAAAGGTCATAAATGTTTCGTCCTGTATCTTGGTGAATACTTGTCCTATCTTTCCAATATTTTGCACACGCAAAGACCATTTTACAAGAATCATTTCACAAAAAAACTACTTTTTGCTCAGATGCCATCTTTGGTGTGCAAAATGGGGTCAAAGGTCAAATATACATCATTCTGTATCTTCGTTAGTGCATACGGAATTCGGTACCAAAGATGGCAGGTCTGACTCCCTTTTCTAACTGAAACTCCAAACATCACATGGCCAATGTCCCCTCAACACAGATGAAACCTGTATGGTCATGCCTATTGGGATCAGGACTCAAATCATTGATTTCCCAATAGATCGGATCACCTAATTTGTCAGTGTTGACAAATTCCGAGTCTAGTTACTATTGATGTTGTTATCATGACTATTTTCATATTCTATCATTGCCTCTGGTATTATTTTACTGTCAGCATCTGTGTATGCTGGTGAGGTGATGCAGTAATGTGAGAGATCAGAGTTAATCTGATTTCAGACTCTTTTACTCTACCCCAAACCCACTTTTTAGACTTTTTAGCTATTCAAATGCACTGAAATGTTCACAGTTTGATGCGCTTCAGACTTTTTTTTATTAATGAGTTTCAATTTTTTTTTTCAAACTTTTTTTTCTGCAAGCACTCTCACACCCCCGATGATTTTAATGTGAACTATTAACTTCTTATAGAAGGTGACATACGAATGTATCAACTTGTGCTTCATGTCTGCTTTTTCCCATGTGTAGCAGGGGTCTAGATTGCTGTCTGATCAGTATTAACTCATTGAGGACGAGTCCTGAGTATACTTGGGCAGGGGTCTATAGGAAGTTCATGTTGTAGCAAAATCAGGCCTTCCTCAACGGGTTAAGATGACAGATATACAGTTAGTTTCATTAGCAGTAAAAGAATGGCAGTTGTCTGTGGAAGAATTTTTTTCTTTGGAAATTAAAGCTGTGTATCTTTGCTGTCCACAGTAAAGTCTGATCAAACCGTCAAGTGTCTCAACTTCCTTCCCCCTTCTCTCATTGGTTGGACATGCCAGGCATTCACAGTACTCCTCTCCAACGTCCTGCGTGTGGCAGCCATCAACTGCGTGGGCGACTTTGTCCTCTTCCTGGGCAAACTGATGGTAGTGGCACTGACCGCGGTCATCGGAGTGGCCATAATGGGGGTAAGTCGCCATGCTTTCCTCACTACTACCCAAATTTCTGCCATGTTCACAATATATTCATATTCATATATATATAAATTTGCAAGAAGAAATAAAACAGCTACCATTTTTGCGACTTGTGTGAGACATTTGGTTTAGTAAAAGGTAGAATTTTGAATTTCAGTGAACTGATGCTTTACACCTAACCCTGGACTATGTGAGATGAGTTTACTGTGTTATCTAACTTTAGCCAGCCAAGTATATTTCTTCTATTTATATTTTGCTTGGTTGATGGAGACCATTGCTTGATTAATGCAAAATATATATATACCCTATGCATGTTGTAATAAAATTGTAATTTTAAATCAAAATATCTTTCATATCTGTGACATTTTCAGTTATTTATAAACTTGAACTAAGTGTAAAGAAGATGATAGATTGTGTAAGAAATAACACAGTGATGTACTGAGGAAATCATGTGTGTAAAAGTTTAAGCAGATAAGCAGCCAAGAGCTGAATATTGAAATGCCCAAAAGGTAATATCAGGCTTTATGACAATGTATTGCTATATTATTTGTGATGATTTTGATGGAGTGGATTGATGCGTTGATATCCCTGTAGACATTTTTTACATTAATCTGTATGTTTCTCATTATAATGATAATTGATACATATTTTTATGTAAAATAGACCAACAGTAGTGAAAATTTTCCCACAAAGTTTGTCAATTATCTTTGAAATATATATATAAAACACCTATGTTCACTTTGGCCTTGTACTTAAAATTATCAGACTTGAGTGTCCACTGCTTATATGGATATTTCTGTTTCCGTTAAGGAAAAGCTGACCACATATATAATAATATAATTTCAATTTCACAATCAGGACATCTTTTTCGTTTTTCTTTTTTGGATGATCATGCTCCCACCACTTCCATTCAGCTTGTGTCTAGAAGAAATGAAAATTATATTTGTGTTGATTTGTTGATTAATAGAATATTAATCAATCTTTTTTGTGAGTTCATTACAGGCACTTGATTTTATCATTTCAAATGTCAACATGCATACAAATCCAAAAGATTATAAGGTTGTCTTATTTTCCCTTATCAAATATAATTGTAATGATTTCCCTGACCTCAATGAAGTTTTCTCTGCATTCCCGAGTTCATTGGAATGTATGATGCTTATTACTAAGATGATGATCTAACCTGGACTTGACCTTTTGACGATGTACTGCATGAAAACTTGCATTGTGTAGAGTAGTAGCATTGCATAAGTGCACAGTGACCCCCGCCCCCCCCCCCCCCCCCCCCGACAAGCTAATGATGTGCAAGTGGACAAATGCATAAAACAAGTTTTAGTGCAATGTGTGCATGTGATTGTTCTTTTTCCCTTTTCCCATTCACAAAATTCATCACCTTGCTCTTGTATCATCTGTTTACTGTCCTAATTTGCTCACTACGTACAATCTTCACTATTTTTTAAATCTATTTCATTGTGTATTTTTTATTAAAAGCATAACTTTTCCCACAGTTATGTGCAGGAAGAAGGGCTAGGAGTCAATTATGCATACATACTTTGTATTTTGGCTGGCTGATAACAACTATAATGAATATAATAATTTGTTTGATGTGCATGTAGCGCTTTTTTTTTATACCTTTTTTTGTTGGGGGAGGATGTATACATGTATAGAAGTATGTATGGACTGGGATGTGCAGATATTACTTGAAGCCAGCAATCTCATCTTGATCAACTTCTTTTTAGGCAACATTTAACTTATTAAAGTGTAGTGACATGAATTTCACCACTGTATTTAGAATTGACATCAATGCACTAAAATGGAAGATAATTATTAGCCTAGGTCTCAGTTATCAAAATGCAAAGCAACATGGGCAACATACATGTATGATTGTTTGTAATAAGCAGCACATACTGCATTGTTCAGTCAAAAAAAGCTGAGCCTGTGCTCATTGTTTGGTCATATAATTTTGTCAGTGATTTTCATCTTGTCATATTATTTTTTTCATCTCTGTTTGTCTCTACTTCGTCAACGTAATATGTAATTATAGTTGCTACTGTTTGTGAACTTTGTGAAATCTTACCAAAAACATTGGTCTGTGCCACTTCTGGCTGCACTGCATTTGGAAAACCCTCCTACCGAAATCAAATAGAATTGATTGAAAATTTTTACCTCAAAAGATTAAGTTCCAATTTTGGAAATGGTGGTAAATTGAGAGTTAATTCTGTGTCAGAGTTTACTATAGTGGTGTGCGTAATATATGATCTGTTTGTGGACTATTTTGAAAAGACACAGTCTTTCATTGCTTCAACTCAGTCATATCAATTTATCAGTCATGTTCAGCTTTTGGAGCCTGTTATCTATTCCAATTGCATAAACATTCACAGTTTCATCATACTTGCATACATCAAGGAAAAATTTCCATTCTGATTTGAGATTGGTTTCAATGCATTTTTGCTGTGAGAAATTGAGGACAAAGTCAGTGTAAAGTTTCGTTGCCATCTATAACCAATCTCCCAAAGATCTGCCAAACATCATTTTCACCAAACAATTCTGCGCTGAATAAGTGCTCTATGTACAGCTTCCCAAAGCAAAACTACAATTGTATGCCATCATCCACTTCCAAATGGAGAAGCAAAGCCATTAAGAAAAAAATGAAAATGAAGAGTAAGTATAATGCCATGTGCAGACCAATGTTTGTGGAAGTGGAAAAAGTCTTCATATCTTTCGATCTCTTACTATGTACTTCTCTTCAGTGTATTTCTCTGTTTCTCTCCTGTTCCCATCCTTTGCTAACAAAACTCAAACTCTCTCCTCAAAACAAAAACAAAAACATGCACACACACACACACACACACCCACACACACACACATGCACACAAACGAAACCTGCACTTAATTTGCATCGTGGTCATCATGTGACTCAGACCATGCCTCAGCTAAGCTTCTATGCCGTTCCTGTCGTTGTGGCCTGCATCTTTTCCTACATCGTGTCTGGTACCATGATGAGTATTTACGAGGTAAAGGAAGAAGAAAGCAGAAGATATCAATTCCCTCCCCCCCAAAAAAAAAACTTGAGGGAAATGATATTGAAATGCAAACATGCCAGGCATTGAAGTGGCGCTATGCCTTAGAGGCTGAGGTGTGTGGTGATGTGCTGCGCAGAATGGCGGAGGATGTGTGCTTGTAAACAATATTGAAATCCTTAGCCGAGAAAGTAGACCCTTGAATGGCAAAAAAATTAGTAGATGCAAGAATAAATAGAAGATCTGGTATAAAATTGCCTGCTTAGATGTACCAGTTTAGTTTTCTAGAGGATTCCTACAAAATGGAGCTTTTCTGTGTGGGGCAGGAGGAATCGCGTTTGAGTCATTTCACTTCCACTTTTCACCTGTGTATTAGAAATTTGCCCTCATCCCTGCACTATGAACACCTGAAGCAAATACAAGCACGAGAATGCGAGGAAACAGTTATGTAAAGCATCTGATGCTTTCTATCTTGTGTTTGCCCACTTCAAGCATATTACAAATAAAATTTGGGCCCTAATTTCAAAAATTGATATATATTCTTTTCAAATTCTGTTTTTGCTTCTGTAAAGTGCATTTTGCTCAGTAGTCCACAAACCATGCTCACATTGATCACTCATTTTGAGCACATTGAACATAAAAAATTTGCAGTTAGGCTTTCGCGCATATGGAGAAGACCCACTCTCCCTCCCGGTGCACAGACCCACACACCCAGCCAACACTGCACCCAGCATTGTGTTCCCCTGCCCGGTAGAATTAGTTACCCCCACCCATCAGTGTCATGAGGTCAGTCCTGGTCTGGTCCACGCCAAGTTTAAACACAACGTTTGAACGCAGGACCGAATGAATATTCATGATGTATCTTTGATTCCCGATTTGTCCCCCCTCCGCCCGTTCCATTTCCATCGTAGACCAACCAGAGCCTGCTCTTCTATGCTATAGCGGCGTTAATCGTCTGCGTTTTTTCGTACTTAATTGCCAGCTGTTTTCTGTTAGTGTACGAGGTGAGTATTGAATATGCTATAATGGCAACATGTGAAATGTACTTGGATGAAAATCCCACTTGAATTAATCCTTAAATGCCCCTTTGCCAATGAGTAATATTCATTTAATGGTCAGTTATATAACATATTCAATTTGAAAAATATATTTAAATTGTATTGTCTGGTAACGTCTTCAAACAAGATATGAATCAATTTGTTCTGAGTTGTGCCTTTTGTATGTTCAAGTTTGCACTATTTTTTCGTTCTGGAGATGTGATTTTACGATTATGTTAACATCTTGTTCAGAGATGTTCATGGAAAGAGTTTGATTTAGATGAAACCAGTTTAGACCAAACACATTTTGTCATTTCCTAGGAAAGAAAATGTTGTTGACTTATTATTGTAGACAAACTGTTTTCGTTCTGACACTTTAGCTGACTAAATGTTTGATTTGATTTGATTCAATTTTTGTCCTCAATATCTTCTGGACTTCTCCACTTGTCTAAACAGTGTTGATATTTGACATTAGATCATGTGATAAACTGGTACTAATTATTTGCACGAAATCCTTACCATGATTGCAAATTGAAACCATTACAAATGATTTTGCCATATTTCAGGAATATTGGATTTTGTAGTGATGATGTGTGATTGAATGTTTGCTTAATATGTGGCAAATTTAATTACTTGCACTGACAAAACCCCCTGTTTCAACAAAAAGAGAAGAAAGCTATGATGCTAATCTGCATTGTGCAAATCTCAACTCTAGATGGCAGTAGACACACTTCTCTTGTGCTTCTGTGAAGATTCACGTATCAACGATGGCTCCGCAGAGAAACCGTACTTCATGGACAGAGATCTGCTGGTATGACTGAATGGAATATAATCAATTTGATATAGTAATCTTTTGTAGCATTTCATTTGTTAAGATTATTTAGTCTTAAGTTTTTACCATGCAAATTGTAAATTTCTCTTGAGATTGATTCTGTGTATGATTGGTCACTGAATAAACTGTTGAGTACTTACAAAACTTGCCCAGAATATTGCAAACAATGACAAAAATACAGCTTGTTCAAACAGATATGCACTTGGGTCACCTGAAGACTAGAACACCATAAACTATTTTGTTTGTATGTGCTTTATGTGTGTTGGTGAATGTTTGTGTAGTGAAATAAAACATGGAAGAAAGATATTATTCAGAGGGGTTAAGGTTCAGGTGCGAGTTCCTTCACTTTGTCTACAAATTTAATTTCTAGAGGGAGACAAAGTGAAGAAACTCGCACCTGAAATAAAACATGTTTTATTCTTTCACATGTTATAGATGCAGTTGGCTGAAGGTTTTGGGTTTGTACTATTAAAGGTGGCTGTGAAATGTTAGGTAGTCTTGTGAGTGTATGTTGTAGCATATTATCACCTATTAAACATGAAGAGCAATGCTGCACACTGATACTGGTCAGACGGTCCCTGACCAGAAAAAAAATCACAGTTAGACCAGTAACTTTTTCAGGAATAGACCAGTAGAACATGGAAAAACTGGGTACCTGCTGGCCTGAGAGACAGGTCGGATCAGTAGAAAAAAAAAATGGGATAGTGTGCAGCCGTGCTGTAGAGATTAGAATGCATTTATTGCTGAATGTATTTATTGTAGAATTGATAAGATTTGTTTCTTTGGTTTTGTTTTTGTTTATACCTGGGATCATGATTAAATGATTTGTTTATACCTGGGATCATGATTAAATCACTCTCTCCCTCATCTCAGGAATTTGTGAGCAACAGTAGTGATGCCATAGATGGCATGGAGAAGAAGAAGAAAAAACACGTCAGGATTCCAACAGAGGAGCAGCCAGAGACCCATGCGAAGCCCCCTCCTGTGAGTGCCTGATATATCCCTTTAAGGCTCTTCCATAGTCATCTGAATCAAAACTTGTGCAAACTTGTACAAATATTTCATGTATGATTATCAGTTTAAAAAATCCTTTTATAAATACAAAACATTAATTTTATTAGGTAAATTCAGATTTGAAAGTAAAGGTTCAACATGACCATCAGAAGACAACCTATTGATGTCTTTTGTAAGCTTGAAATGATTCACATGCCTATTTGAATATATCAAGGCATATGTAGTTTTCACAGCACATTGTCTTCATCATTCTTTAAATGTGTTTGCTGATGAGCATTTCTGTTTGACTGGATATTCAATTCCTCTGGGCATTTGTCTTCTTAAAAATGTGTAGATGCACAAACACCTAACCAGAACTGAATGTTATTTGGACAATATCTGAAAATGAATTTGCTTGCATGCTCACTTTGCATGTACAGTGAAACCCCGTTATAACGAGTTCGGTTATAACGAGGAACCGCTTATAACGAGGTGATCGCGTCGGTCCCGTTTTCCTTTGCGTGTAAACCTATGGCAGAACGAATCGGTTATAACGAGTTCGGTTACAACGAGATTCCGGTTATAACGAGGACATTTTCGGCGCATCATGATAAAGAAAAACATAAGAAATTTGATCGGATATAACGAGGTACCATTTCTTGACTTGCCGCTTTTCAAACACGAGACAAATGAAACATTGAAAATCGAATTCACGCTATCCATGTCTTTTTCCCGTTTTGCAGAGAACAGTTCCTTCCATGTTTTCTTCTAAATCACGCAAAAACACATTAATACCATTCGATGTTCCTGCTAAATAATCACTCGATTTTCTTTTTCGCGAGATCACACGCGTGCGTAATGTTATAGGTCAGACCACAGCGCAACAAGGGAAAAAAGATAACGCACTCAAACTTTTCCAGTTCTTTTGCTGGTTAGCAAATACGAGTGTATGATCATAGCCGAAATAATTAATGAAATCGCGATCTCGCCTGGTGACAGTAGCGTAAAAATGGTTGAATAACGCAATCCTGTCGCAATTTTTTTAAGAACGGATGTATACAATGCGAAGGGATTTTCGGCAGATGATAAAGAACGCATCTTTAATCCTTTCGGGCGCAACGATAATACATTGTATGAGATTACAGCCGAAATGATTCATGAAATCATCGCATTCCCGCTGGGCACCAACAGCGTAAAATAACCTCGCAAGTTACGGTAAACGACTCACGAATGTTACTCTGAAATCATCGCGATCTCGCCGGATGACAGTAGCGTAAAAATAGTTGAATAACGCATGTTTAGCTACTTAATCGGTGTTCAGAAGAAGAAACAAACGTATTTAATAATTTGAATAGATCTGGGTTTGTTCATTATCACAATTTTAACAACGCATTTCACAATGAAGATTTTTCTTTCTTTCAAAATGGTCTACGAGTAACAGATTTGCGTAAAAAGGATCACAACCTTCTAAATTCAATCCTGTCGCTTATTTTTCAAGCACGGATGTACAAAACGCGAAGAGATTTTCGGATGAGAAAATGAACAACGCATCTTTAATCCCTTCGGGTGCAACGAACATACATTATATAAAATTACAGCCTAAATGATTCATGAAATTATCGCATTCCCGCTTGACACCAACAGCGTAAAAATACCTCGCAAGTTACGGTAAACAACGCATTTTATACAATGTAATTTTAATATAATATAGGCCTATACTTCTCAAGAACATAACGTGCACTATTATGCGAAGAGATTTTCGGAAGAAAAATAAAGAATTAACCTATTTCAACCCCGACTTTTTCGCCTATTTCACAAATAATTTCCCTTCATTCTCTCGATAATAATGATCCATAATTGTGTAATAACAACGCAAAGGATGTTCTTAACTTTCATTGTTGGGTATATTATGACGTCGTGCTTATGTTTTTCTTTGTTTTTGATGCGTACGGTTATAACGAGGTACCGGTTATAACGAGGTACGTAGTATCGCCGGTCCCACGGACCTCGTTATAACGGGGTTTCACTGTACACTTTGTATATACATCTCACAATGAAAAATTATGGTGCAATAGCTTTTTCATGCTTTTGTGCTGATGATAAATTTTTATGTGATATCACTTCCTCTTTATTTTTCATTATGCATCAAAAACATTTAGACTGACTATAAGCATTAATTGCCGTGTACAAAGTTGACATTATTAAGTGAACTAGACAGTACTTCTTTTTTGGATAATTGCAGTATACTTTTCTTTGTTCAAAAACGCCTCAAGCATGCACAGATAGATCGAGTGTCTTTCATATTAAATAAGCTGTACACAATCAGCACGAGTAATTTTTTTTTATCACTATTTGATTGTGAGTGTTCACACATGGTTAATGTTTGCAATAAGTGGCTTTCCAACATAATTGTTTATCAAACAATCAATTCATAAATTGCTGGTGCTGGTGCTGGTGCCATTGAGGTATCATTGTGCTTGTATTCAGAATGCTTCACAGGGAGATGCAAGAAAGCAGCAATATGATTTTTAGTGGAAAGAAATAGGGGGAAAAATAACATGTGGTGATAAAATCAATTTTTCCCTATTCAAGAGACCTACTGTAAAAGGATTTTAACTGATCATGCTATGTTCTTGCCACCATTCGCTTTTGCTCCAAAATGCTCCCATTTCTTTTTCTGCCTGAATTAGGTCAATGTGGCATATTACTGTATAAGCTGTTATTTTCGCAAATTTCCCGAGTCACTGTTGGACCGTGAATTTGACAGCACGCGAAAATATTGCCATGTGCTAGGCTAACAGTGCACTTACAATAGCCTCGGCATCCATTCACGAAAACAACATCTCGCAAAAATGTCCGCGACCTCCTCGCTCGCGAAAAATATCTATGTGCGAAAATAACAGCTTATACAGTATATGTGTGTGTGTATGTTATAAAGTTTGCAGCAGAGCTTAGATATAATGATGTTGAAGCCCGATAGCGTGGGGATGTACCATCGAGTGGGAAGGCTGGCCTGGCTCAGATACATGTACATTCGAAAATCACCATAACACATTGTGTACAGTGTTCTCACTGATCGCAATCAGTGCACGCACAGTTAAACAATCTGGACTGGAGTCGAACGTTACCTATTAAGTGTATGCTTTGATGCACATATTTACTGACATGCGCTATTTGTGGTTTTTCAAATGTACCTCAGTGGGCAGCGAATGAAAATCAATCCTATCGAGCCACCAATGTCTCCCTTTGCTACTGGGTCTTTAACTTGTCTCGCTGATTCAAAGAGAGAAAAAAACAAATTATTGGTGAAATATGACATTTATTCTATTACACGGGGAGCTGCCCTGCTCATGCAAATTAGCTTGCCACGAAAAAACAAAACAAAACAAGAACAACAACTACGTTGTAAGCTTCTTTTCATGTCATGAGTCATTGGTTTCATGCAGTGGCTTTAAATGCATTCTTATTCTATCCCACCTTACTGTGCCATGCTTCCATGAAGTCTGTTCCTTCTGATGCAGAGGACCAGCCCGACTCTGCCAAACCTGCTGTAAGTCTAGTCTTGGCTCTAGAAATGCATAATCAATATTTCATTTTCTTTCCTGAGGTGTGATCAGACATTATTTTGCATTATAACTGCTCATTAGTTTCTAATTCCCATTTTGATGTTAGAAACTGACTTTAGTATGTGTACTTTGTGTCTGCAGGGTTTTCAATAGATGGAGGAAATTCTTGATTTTTTTTTTTCTTGGTTTATTTAAGCTTCTTCTTGTTCATTATGTAACTGTCTCTACCATGATTGACATCCTGTTGTGAAATCTGCATTATGTCATTTGCATATGCACATATACAAATTGTGTTTCTCTCATTTAGGTAGATTTATATAGTTTCATGGTCAGTCATGTCATCATGAAAGTCCAAATAACCTTCATTAAACCTTCATCATTCTCAAATAAGAAGATTTTTGGCAGTGACATTGGGCCTGGCAAAAATAATGTGTGGATGTATGTGGCAATTTTTTGCATTGACATTTGCTCAGTGTTAGTGTAACATTTTCCCTTGTACACAAAAATGCTCCTACAAACCCCCTAATATCTCTCAAAATCTCCCTTCAGCAAAACCACTGCATTCACTGTATAATAAACTATTGGTGTAGTGTATTGCATCAATAATCTATCATCAGTACAGATCATTTATCACATCCTTTGGTTTATTTTTTTTTTAATGGGGGATGTACAAACCCCCTATAATTGCTTGAAAATCTCCCTTCAGCATACCCGCTGCATTCACTGTATAAGAACAATTGATGTACTGTATTGCATCGATAATCTATCATCAGTTATACAGATCATTTATCACATCCTTTGGTTTTATTTATTTATTTATTTTGTGTTGTTGTTGGAGGGATGTGTTTTTTTAATCTTTTTTTTTTTTTTTGCAAATAAACATAAATGATGGTTGATGGGATATTTACCTCTCCTGCACTAAAAAAAAAAAATTGTTGATTGCACTTGTGCTCATGAGAATTCTTTGCTGCACCATCAAAGAAACTGCACAGCAAATGTCATGCAGTTAAAATTTGTCTGCTTACACGCATTTTTACCCATCACCAAATTGTTTCACAGTGTATCACGTTGTCCTTTTGTTACCACTGTTTTCATTGTGGCGTATTTGTTCTTCCCCTAATGGTAGCCTGTAGCCCCTGAGTCTGTGCCTCTCACACAAGCCCCTCCCCCATCCACTGATGAAGAGGTGAAGTCTGAAGTGAGTTCAGCATGGTGCCCAAGACTGGGACCTTCTAATATTTAAGGGAAACTTATCGAGGAAATTACCAATGCATGATATACAAGTGTCCGTTGGAAATACACAGATATTAATTGACTTTACAAGAAACCTACTGTTAGAAATGTAATCAATACATGTGTTTATTTCGGGCATGGCATTTCCCAAGCACTGTAAGTTTCAGAATAGTGATAATAATGACGGTAACAATTTGAAAGTAATGATTTCAACTTTAATCATATTGAACAGTAATAATGACAACAAATAATGGATATCACTGTCATTATGTCCTTTTTCACCTAGCATTGTCTTGCCTGTCATGATGATTATGATCATGAATACAGTGTTTTACATATCCAACTTTTTGTATTGTGTTTGAAACTAATTCTTGACAGGAGTATTTACTTGTAAATAAAGACAAGGTATATTTATAGGCTATCTTAAAATAAAAACCAAAACATGACTGAAGTGAATCTATCAACATCAGACAGATTTGATATTTCAATGTCCCTCGGCCATAGAATGTTCAATTATTTTTCACCTTCCTTCTCCTTTTGCTCATCTTCTCTAACTGGGAAGAAATGTGATTGTGTTGCCTGGGATCTCATCCCTGCAACATTAAAGGCATAGTACAATATTGGTGGAGATGAAAATTGGGCTTTTACTTTTTTGCGAGATATCAAGAAAACACTTATGAAATAGTACAGAGCATACCATTTTAAGAGGAATTCAAAGTTAATTTGATAAAATCGGGTTTGGAATAGCTGAAACATCCAAAAACAAAGTAAAACAAAACGATCGTAATAAAATGTGGGTCCCACACTTTATTAGCATTGCTCTGTTTTGGATATCTCGGCCATTTCAAAACCAATTTTCATCAAATAAACATTGAATCCCTCTTGGAATTACATGCTCTTTCATATTTCAGAAGAGGTTTCTCACTTTCTCACCAAACAAAAAGTGATAAAATCCTGAAGTTAAGTCTCAACCAAAACTATACGATCCCTTTAACTTGAAGGCACAGTTTGCTTTCACCAGTCAAGCCTTTTCAAGCAGAAATTTCAATAGTCTGTTGAATAACTGGGTAGTAAAAGTAAAGATATCATTATCATTCTGTTGGGATGATATTATATTATATCATTTTTTCTTTAATGGTAATGACATCATATGAATAAAGTAAATGATGGGAAAGTAAAACCGCAGTATGAATATCAAACTTTTTTCTTTTCGTGCACTACATGTATATCAAATATGCAAAGCAATCCAGATTAGTTTTCCTTGATTGCAGTTGGATAATAGTTGTAAGTTTTGTCTTCAACTCTCATCTGATCCCCTAAGCATCCCAGCAAGAAATCTGCTACCTTTATCACATTTTTAATCATTTCTTTATTGTGTTTAACTTTGCACACACCACTCTGTTGTTTTTGTGTTCTCCTAAACCATCATGCTTTTGTTTCCGCCACACATTTAATCTCACCATGGTAGCCCGTAGCAGCTGAATCAGAGCCTGTTGCACAAGCCCCTCCCCCATCATCTGACGATGTGTGCCAACCAGAAGTGAGTTGTGTGCAGCAGCTAATTGGACCACTCACTTCTCAGAATTCAGGGAACTTTGTAGAAGTTTGATAAAAGAGAAGTCATGCATGCAATTGGGGGGAAAAAAGACAATTTTCTAAATATGTTTTTGTTGTTTTTAAAAGTTTATTTACAAAATCTTGTGTAATTTTAACTGGTTTACAAAGTTTCATGAATTTATCCGTACCAAAAAGAAAGAGAACAAATCACTGATGTCTCAATGATTAACATTTTTCTATCATAGCATTTAGTGAACGAAATTGCAATTCTTTGGGAGTTGCATTAGATAGATTATTGAGGAAAAAGTGCATAGGAGTGGCATGATAAAAGAGAGTACATTGTATGACATTGCTGTTGTAGCGTAAAAATAAAAGCAACTTTGAAATGCACATTTTTCACTTAAATCTTTTGGACTTGCTTTTGCTGTGCACTTTTATTTCAATATAATATTTTGTAAGCAAAAGAGACAAGCCCCTGCTCAAAAAGTAAAATGAGCAAACAAATAAAAGACCTAACTGGAATGTGCACTCTTTTAAAATGTCTGTTTTATATTGTTTGAAAGATGATTAAAACATTGAACTAATGATATGCCAAACTCTGAATGTTTTCCATTATATATATATTTCATTCCAAAAGCTGCTTAGAAAGGATCAAAAAGAACATCTAAACCTGTTGAGGACAAGTCCCGAGTATACTCGGGCAAACGTCAATGGGAAATGCATGTTGCTGCAAAATCAAACCATCCTCAACGGGTTAAATATAACTCTTTTGTAGAACATTAAATGTGGGTGATATGAAGCAGAGATAAAATTTATTGTAGTTACAGTGATATCATTTGGTGAACATGAAATGTCATTCACCCTACAGTTTTGCTTATCAAAAATTAAATGACAGTATTTGTCCTTTGCCGACTCGTAACCACCTTTAAAAAGTGCACTCATCAGATCCTTCATAATTCAAAGCTTTCCACCTTCAATAGTGCACATGGAGATTGTACTAAAATTTGAAACAGACTAGTTCTCTCCAATCTATCTAGTTTCAGTCTGTTTTATAGAATTTTGTTACAACTCGGGCAGCTCTGTAAAAAGTTGTTGCTACCACATTTTTTTGCTTGTGAACTGTTACACAAAAATGAACATTTAATTCTGATTATTCCAGGAAAGAAGAATAGTGGTGATTTGAAAAGTATTGTCTCTATATTCCATGATGTTGATGTGGTTCTCTGTAAGCATATGGGACAAAAATATGATTTCTTTTCATTATCACTGTTGTCACGAAATCACTAGATGTGATCTTTTCATCACAACACTGTAACCATGTCATCATTTCATTCCTCCGTTCACTCCTCCCACCACTCACTGGTGACCCCTTGACCTTTTAGCCCGAACCGGCTGAACCACCACCCCCTTCACCATCCACAGAGGCCAACAATGGAGATACTAACACAGAATGAAAGTGAGTGTGTATGAAGTGAATGTTTTTGAAGGGGAATGTCAACTTGACAAAGATGTTTCAAGTGAGACAAAATAACACAAAGTTGAATATAATTGAAATTTCTCCCGAGAAAATTTATGACTATTTGAACATCAATAACTTTTGCAGAAATCCATCTGTTTGGGGGTTGTCATATAAAGTTGGTGTCATTTATGTGAAATTTACTTCTTTGATTAAGCTAACAATGGAATACCTCTTCTCTTTTTTGTTTGGGCCTATTAAAGAAAGAAGAAATATGAAAGTACTACTGGGAATGGCTATTAAACATATGCTGGAACAAAACGTATGTTTCATCTCCAGTATGATTTGATTGTTGAAGAAATTGCTTCGTTTGATATGGTTTTTGACGTGTAATTTTTTGTTTGCTGTGCAAATATAATGGCAAACGTGAGGTGATCATACTCTCCCATAGGACCATCACTCCATCATTGTACAACCTTTGAGAATGGTCACGTTGTTCCTCCATTTAACAAAGATCTGGGGCCCGTTGCATAAAAGTTACTATTATGGTAACTTTGCTATCCAATGGTAACTTCCATGGAATTCTTGATTTTGATTGGTTGTTGAGTATTGTTGCCATGGTAGTTACCATTGGATGGCAAAGTTACCATAATAGTAACTTTTATGCAACGGGCACCTGTCATATTTCTTTCTTTTTTTTTTCATTAATTTTGACATTCTTACTTTAGTTGATATTAACCTCAAAGTTGACATATCCTTTCATTTAAGTTTGTTGATTTACTTTTCTTGAGATCCTTAGGATTCTCATATGTATGCATTACAGTTAAACATTTTTTTTTTCTGTGTAGTTTGCTTAGTTACAGTAGCTGTGTGTTTGGACAGATTTTAATCACAGTGCATCATCGTATAGATTAAGATAGAAGTTTATTACACTAATGTGTGATATCTGGCTAGCACAAACCCTAGCATCATAGAAAAGAGCTTCATTCCATGATATTTTGAATAAAGGAAAAAGCGAGCCTTTTCTCACTAACATGCACCTAGATCTTTAATTTGCTTGTAAGATATGCTCAAAGTAACAATTGATCACAGTTCTTTGAATGCAAAAATTTATACTAATGTGATAGTTCCCTCATGTCTATATTGCTTTTAACTTACAGATAGAATCAGAGTGCCATACCAAATGCAGATGAAATATGTATTTTTACAATTTGTCTTCTTTAAAAAACAACCTTGTTGGGAATATTTTCATTTGTAATTTTACCCCATATTTTACCAGCAATAATATCCACCAGAGTTCTTTTGCAATAATGTGACTGAAATGCTTATTCTAAATAATTTTATATTTACTTTTCTCCTAAAAAGGTCGTCAACAAAAGTTTCATTGAAGTACTGACGATGCAGTGTTTATACATGTTTTCAACCCATCATTTCTGCATGATGGTACAATTTTGAATCATTTGCAAACTCTATGAACAGCTACACTTTTAGTGCATGAGTCGTGCTCTCTGTCAGTGGTTCAGAGGACAGTTTGAAAGGTGCAGAACTGGAAGGTGTTGTCAAAAACTGTTGATAGGTGCATCTTACACGTATTGATACATCTATCCATGTATTTTCTGTGAAATTTCATTCTCACATCTCCCTCTCCCACTGTCCTTTTCTCTGCCCTGTGCCCCATATAATTCTTCATCTTTACCTCCCTTGTCCACTTCCCAAACAGTCGTAGAGCGAGTCAAGAACTTTGTTGGACTGAACTACGTCTTGGCAGACCCTTGTGGATGATGAGGACACCTTTCAGGAATTACTGCAGGGAACAGCCTGTATCCAGGGCCTTTGAAATATTGTGTCATATTTCTATTTCTTTTCTTCCTTATAGTGATATATGTCTTGTGATTTTCGGAGAGTGAAGTAGTATGAAGGGATTTCTCCGGGATGCTTCTTTCTCCTTCATGAGATGTATTTTTTGATTGTATGACAACAGAACTGAACTTTTTACTGTGTGTGTCTTGGGATGGGTAGTATGTGTCAGCATGATTTCATTTTCATTTTATTCCACTGAATCCATTACCTATTCAGGGCTGGTGGTTTGTGCTTCTTTGGGTCAAAGTTTGCATAATGTAGCCATAGTCAATCGTGCCATGAATTTGTGCATTATGTTGTATAGCAATATTTCAAATTAGTTTTGATTTATGTTTGAAATGCATATTAGAATCATGGGTCAATGTGATATTTTTTAAATGAATTTGAGAGGATATAGAGGTAGAATTGTACTCGTGTGGCATATTAGTTAATTGACATATCTTTGTTCGTCTCTTTCCTTGTTTTTTGTATTTCGCGCAGCATGTGGAGGGGATTCCAAAATCGCATGTAATTGCAGTAATGGTTCTCAATCAGTGGTAGCAATAATTTACGAAATTTGACAGAATGAATTTTGTGAAATCCATCAGTTTAGCATAAATTGAATGGTCACACAAGTAGATATTTACAAGAAATAAGGTACAGAAGGGTTCTCTCTCAGATACCTGCCAGGTTCAGACAAATATGTAATGCGTTTAAAAAGTGCATGGCATCTAGAACAAGAAAATATATTTTGTACAAATAGTTAAAGGTTTATGAGTTTTGAATATCAATGCTGAGTTAGAAATAATCCTCCCTTTTTTTCACATTTGTAAGGGAGCAATAGGATCAGCTTTTTTCTTTTTAATTCTCTTTTTGTTCATAGTATGTCTGCAAAACGCAGAGGCTGGTAATTAGGGCATTATGTTTAATCCACACTGCCAATGGTATTATGAAGTAATAATGTGTTGTCATAATTAAAGTGTCCATTGAGCTTCTGGAACATTTTGACACAAGAGCCTGATGTGCAGTGCATAGTAAAACATTAAAACTTCAACTTATTTGTTTTTTTTTTTCTCTTTTTTTTTTTTTTTTTTGCTGAAGATAGTACAGTACATGAATGTGTTCGACTTGCGAAGTTAAAAAAAAAGTTTTATAAGTATGATATAAATACAAACACAATTGAGTTCAACTTTAACTTGTGTTGTTAGTTTTTCCTCGCTCCAGAGGGATGCAACCATTTTATTGTAAATAATGTAATGTGCCCATTTTATTGTCCTTGGCTTGATGTTTTATCATACACAACTAGAAAGGTGTTTACGTCCTGCCTGCCATCATTTTACTGATGACAGAATGAAGAAGTGCATTTTATGGTGCTATTTCCCACCTGGGACGGTGTCAGAGTTCTTTCAATAACTTGAGTATCTGTATTCACCCTTACTCACCCCCCCCCCCACCCCAATAGTCAAGAAGGAAATATGTAGCATTTTCTATACACATGCACTGCAGAGAAATCACGTAGACTATTCAGTAACACGAAGGGAGTCACTAATCATGTGTTATTGATTTGATAGACACGGTACCCGCTGCTTGGTGATGATTTTGAAGAAAAATGAAAGGAGACTAGTGTTTATTTCTGATGAACGCAAATGGTTATACGGTGTGATTTTTTTTTTTGTAACTTTTTTTTTTTTAACAAATGCGGTCAAATTTTAGCGATGTGTCTCTGATGGAATGTATAGTTTCTCTATTTAACGTGTATAATTACTGACTTGAGACTCTTGCTTTTCAACTTAGTTGACATCCTGTGCTCGTGAAAAGGATGGTACAGTATTGGTGGAGATGAGAATTGGGCTTTTAACTTTGCGAGATACCAAGAAATCACTTATGATATAGTACAGAGCATACCATTTTAAGAGCAATTCAAAGTTTATTTGATGAAAATCGGGTTTGGTATGACTGAAACATCCAAAAACAAAGTAAAACAAAGCGATCGTAATAAAGTGTGGGTCCCACACTTTATTAGGATTGCCCTTTTTTGGAAATCTCGGCTATTTCAAAACCAATTTTCATCAAATGAATGTTGAATTCCTCATAGAATTACATGCTCTTTCACATTTCATAAGAGGTTTCTCATTATCTCACCAAAAAATGTTAGAAACCTGAAATTAAGTCTCAACCAAAACTATACGAGCCCATTAACTTCGATAGTTCTTTCATTCCCTACACAAGTGTCTTGTCAGTAGGTGATGATGAATTTGAATATTCAATTTTTAAAGTATTTTCGCACTTATTGATCATGGAATGAAAATTGCGACTCAACAGAGCATATTGATTTTCGTCAATTATCATTCATCATGAATGTGTGAAACATTTATTTTTAGTTAATGATGATGACGGCAATGTTCAAGATGAAATACAGGGTAAAGACATTTTTGTTACATGAGTCTGGAATCGTTGTACAATGATTTTATTTAAAAAAGTACGTTGGAGGATTTCTTAAATCTAATATCGAATGAATTTGTACAGCCGTGTTTGTTTTTAGTGATCTACATTTCTTTCAATCCTGTGATGTTTTTATCTACAAACATTTTTTATCTGTGTTGATTTTTGAAATCAAATTGAAACTTCATTATGCAATGCGTGATAAGTTGAGCTATATTTTTCGTATTTTGCAGTGATCAAGTTTGAGGGGAAATATGAAATATGATTAGCAGCAAGAGATAGTGCGTTCATGTAGACCTTGATTCGTCTCACGTAGGAACCTGCTGATTTTATCCCATTCCAGTCTTGCTATAGTCTTTGCGTTACCTTGCCAGTTACAATACCCAGTGAATATCATTCTACGCCGTCACAACTGTGGGGATTGGCCCTCGCAAATCGAAAGTTACGAGCGTTCTTTCGATTGTGTCCGGACGCATTTACGTAGTGTTTAATAATTATTATGCTTTCACTGCAGAATACACTTTCTAAAATGCAATCAGGAGTTGAAGCGCTGTTCTTGTTATAACGGAAGTCAATATCTTCAAATTTTATGGGATCACATTTGGTGCATCTGATAATTAAGTGCAGGTAAAGTTTGCTCTTTTTAAAATCGATTAGATTTTAGATATATACTTTGTAATGCGTGTAGTAAAATTATAAAATGTCATTTTGACTGACAGTTGGTATATGTAAATGGCATACGTACATACAATCCTAATGTACTCGGCTGACGTATACTCAGTAACTAGCATGCTTAGAAATCCATGTAAACGTATTTCAAGAGTTTCTTTTTTCCGTTTGACGGGTGCATTGTTGGCTGTTCTAATATGCTGTGCTGTTATGATAATACGTTTTTTTTTTAATATACTGTATCTCAAAGATAAGTTTTGGTTACAAACTTTATGCTACATGTTTTGTTATGTCTCAAAATTGGCTGAACGTAAACGATGTTCAGTACTATAATATGTCCATTTAAGAGAAAGTATCGTGTCCAACGATTATTTGAGGCTGTATAGTATACTAGTTTCGCTGGCCTCATCAAGCATCTCAATTGCAGTAGAGCATTATAAAGGTTGGGTACAACCATCTTCATTGTCAGTACGAGAATCAACGTATGCAATCTTCGATCTCATCTTTCAAGGCATTTGTACATAACCGTGCATCTTGATTTCAGTTTATGTATAATTCTGTTTCAAAATGTGTGATGTGTGTAGACTCACAACATCAGTATGTACATACTGAATGCATTGTACCTATTCTGTGGCTGTCTTCTCGACAAATAAACCCGTTTGTATCCGAAGGCTTTCGTCACAGACTTTTATTTATGTTTGTCGTTTAGTGTGAGTGTATAAACTGCTACGTAGGCAACAGTGTTTGAGTCTCTCTGAATATGTCTGTTTGCTTTTTCTTTTACATTGTCATACGCCAGTACAGGTCTATACTTTCTTCTCTTACCGGATTTTGTTCTTTGATGTATTTTTGTGTGTTTGCACGAAAAAGCGTGTTCTTCCATTCGTGTAAGACTTTGTTTCGCATAATGATTATTTACAAACAAACACATACATGTTTATTTATTGATGCATATTATGTATATATATATATATATATATATGTATATATATATTTATATATATAATACACTACGAAATAATATGACCATACTGTGTGTACGTATATCTTGCAGAAATTAAAGCGAAAGAAAGCAAGAACCAAAAATTTGGTCGAACGTTGGGTCACAGACATTTGTCAAAGTACGACTGAAAGTAACATCTGATGCAAGAAATCAAGGAGACGTGCACATTACTCTATATGTATCATAATTATATCAGGTGTAGATATGTATTCAGTCTTGTTTTAAACATTTTATTTGATCCGTGTATTGGCAGTACTAGCAGTAGTATAGTAATGTCGCGATAGAGGAATGCATTAAATGCCAATTATTTTTTTATCTAAAATCCAAATTTTGATTTTGAATAAAAACCAATTGGAATTTATTGCATTCCTCTATCATGACATTACTATTATTATTACTATTACTATATATGTGTTTATATATATATATATATATAATTATATATATATATATATAATTATATATATATATATATATTATATATACACTCAAGCAAAAAAGTAAGTTCCCCCTAGCATTTTTGGATATATCTCAAAAAGTATTTTACCGATTTCCATATATATATATATAATATATATATATATATATATATATATATATATATATATATATATATATATATATATATATAATATATATATATATATATATATATATATATATATATATATATATATATATATAATATATATATATATTCATACGAAGCATACCACTTACTTTAGATAATGATATTGCATGATATAGTACGTAAAATATACCTATTCAGAATCTAAAAACGAACACCGATCAAAGCTGCGCCCAAACTTTTGTGAAGAAAATCACGACTTGCAAATACATGTATATTGAAATATGCTATACTTCTCAGGGGCGGATCCAAGAATTCTGTAAAAAGGGGGGGGGGGGGCGTAACTAATATTTTTGGTTAAACGAGAGGGGAAAAACAGGCTACGAATTACATCCCTCTTAAAGATTAAGCAGTTCAATACGCGGAGAGACAAAAAACGAAATGCTTGTTTTAGGATGTAACAAGCCAGATGAATTTTTACGTCTCTCTTGAATAGGCTTCGACGCTTGTTGACACTACAAAAAGTTTCGTTGGCCCGAAAAGTCATCGAATCAACTGCGTGACACGCCCATATTATAATGCCTTTATGAATATATTATTGTAAAGGGACACTGGCGTTTTGACAGCAGAAAACAAAGGGAACTGACGAGGCGAATTAAGAACACGGTCCTTTAGACAGTTATCAAGATAATTATACATTAATTTTACAATTCAATGATGTCTCCTATGGGAATTGCAGTGCTACCTCATGAACATCATCACGTAGAATTAAGAAAAAAATATTTGACAGTTTAGTGAAAGTTTCATTACAAATTGATATAGATAGCTAGCTTGTGGAATTTGAAAATGTCCCGTGTATTTCCAAAAAAAAAAAAAAACTTTCAGGCGCAATGATATAGAGAACTTTTGTAATTAAGCAATGACGTCATAGCTTTATAACTTTATACTTGGTTTATCAAGTAGATCATGATTTGTCGGTCGGGATTGCAAAATTTAAAACCTCTTTCAAATGTGTAATTATACTTATTAGGTCTTTATTGCTAGGCGCAAATCACGAAGAAGCGAATGATTGAAGTTACTACTTTCGAATTAATTCAAACATAAGAATTAGGGAAATATTATTCAAACATAAGAATTAAGGAAAATATTTATATCAAAAGAAAGACAAGGGAGACGATCACTTCAGTCAAGTCGCTCATGTCGTTACAACCATACTAATCTACTGTTTCATGAAAGCTTGTCAAATAAAAAAAAAATACAGCTTTCTCTAATGTTATATGAGAACTTAGCGAAAGATTTTTGTTTTATTTAAACGCTATTACTCTGCTTATAAAAGTCAATCTGAATCACGGGGCGGCGTTGCACTCTCAATGAAGAAGAAGAAATCACACACACACACACACACGCACAGCAAACTTGTTATATCTTGATATCATTTTCATGATGGCTCTTACCATGGCACATCAAGAGTGCCATTCACATTTCTGAACGTAGCAAAAGAAACCATTAGCGATAGTGTCTACAACTTGACAAAGACGACTTACTCCGAAGTGCCACCATGTGGAATGATTTACCGACCTCTGAATAGATAATGTCTTCTGTCCAATTACATTTCTTGCTTTTAGAATTGATTCATCCGTAAGATTGCCAGTAGAGAGCAGGATTTCTACAAATATGAAATCAGCTTTATGATAGATATTTTGTTGGCGGCAAACAAGGTAGATTTTTTCCCCCTCTCTGTCTTCTTCTAGTAGAAAGAGTAACCGCAAGATTCGTTCTCATGGAAACGGTATCCTTAAAGAGTAATTGAAAGGTTGTTGGAAAAGGATATCACAAAAGAACATACCTGACAGCCAATTTCTTCTTTTTTTAAATTTTAAGTCAACAAGAACATTTCAGTTTTCCTCGATACTTAGGGAGAGACATATAGCAGAGTGAGTGAATGAAAGATGAGTTAAGAAAGGGAGATTTAATGAAAAACACAGAAAGAGAGAGGAAAAAGAGTGAGACTCAAAGTCTAATTTGTATTTCATATTTTACTGAAAAAAAAAGCTAGTGCTGTTAAAGAGCTAATACAAAAGTGCGTCTGTGAATATAGTAAATACAGAACGCATTTGTTCACGTATATGCAGATAATCGATTTTTATATCTTTTGTTAAAACTTTCTTCGCAGTCATTTCCAGCACGTTCCCTTCATTAACCAAGGTATACTGATGATGTGAATGTTCTTTTTTTTTTCTCTTTAGACAGAAAAAAGAGCTTTAAACCAGCCAAAGGCATGCGATAGAAACTACATCTCATACATTTTATTAGTCTTCTTTTCAAAGCAAGAAAATAGATCCGGCTATATCCTGCTTTCCTTTACAAAGGTAGATATGTTTTAGTTCTTAAATTGTTGACGTGAACGCTCCTTTTTTTTTCCTTTTTTATTGAGACATCCCTTTTAAGCTGCATAACATTCAGAATTGATTTTGTGGTCCTTCGGTCAAACAAAGAAAAAATAAGTGCCGCGGTATGTTGTTATGTTTATTAAATTAAGTTTAGACGTAGTCTATGACCTGGGTTGTCCTTTTAACTCCTTCATTTCCAGATGGTAGAAAAACACCTAAATAACATAAAACATCCATCAGCGAGCCCATGCCTTTAGAGATATCAGCACACTTTAATTGAACCATCATAATGGTTCATTCTAAGCCTTAATTTGAATAACATGCGGTTATGTGCATAACATTAAAACTTAAAAAGTAAGAATGGAAATACCAAGACAAGAGAAGAAATGAAGGTTACGTATAGGACAATGTTATTGAAAAAAGATTGATTACACTAGATATACTGTAAATTCATCAGTTTGTCACACCGAAGGTTTTTACTGGGGTAAAAACAAAAGCCAGGTTGTAGAAGGCCCACTCACTTAAAATGACGTATGCTATAATAAGATCATGGTAAACTAATTGAGTCTTATCATTCTTATTTGGACACAGCAAAATTTGAAGAACTTTGCAAACCATATACGTGGCTACCTACAAGGGGCGGGGGTGGGGGTGGATGTTACATCTATTACATTAAACAAGCAAGTAGCATATTCATAAGGAAATAAATATTAGATTTATTTGCTTGTTTCATTTCCTTTAAAAAGTGAATTTCTTTGTCTTTAAAGTAAGTTTCTTGTCAGGATAATGCAGATTATCATTGAGGCAACATGAAACCACATTTTACGCCGACAACAGGTCCCGTTGCATACTACTATATGAAAATTTTACAATTACCGGTCATTCTGCACCGATGATAACTGCACTAGCAACACTATTCTTTTTTTTTGATTGCAGTGTTACCCTTTAACACAAAGTTACCATGCTTCTACGCAACAGGACCTATAGTGTGGAACACTGTAATAAATGGTTACTCCACTGGAGACGATGTATACTGGAATTCAGTAAACTGTTACTCTTGGTTTACGGCTTTCATTTAGACGTGATTTGCATTTGTTGTTCTTTTTTTTCTCCACAAGCATTGCTTTAGACAAGTATAGTTCATCACATTGTTACGCCAATATATTTACATGTTTGTTGTTGGGCAGCTTTCGCGTTCACCTATGACCCAATATTGCCAGTGACTGCAGTGTCACTGAAGGTGTTCTTGGAAAAGAAATAGCTAAAGTCTCGAGGCCTCACTCCCGCACGTCTTTATAAATATCAAAACAATTTTGCAAAACCTGCGCTTTCTAGATCTTACCTTCGACATTCAATGCAATCTTCATACTTGTTAAGTCTTAGGCGCATGCGCACTTCCGATACCAAACGCCAATTATAATTGCCCAACTGATTTTATTGTTAATAATGTAGCCTAATATATTATTGATAAGAGTGACTCCTAAGCAGTGTAAGCGACTCCGCCAAATGGTCGTCCAAGTAAGAAAGTTGGAGGCGAATGCAAGTTCCCTCCAGTCTGATAAAACTCATCAACGGATAAGGGAACTTCTGGGATTGTCAAACAGGGTTTTCATTCACTGACAGAGTTCAGCTTTTTTCTCATATTCTTCTCGATCCCATCATCACGAACAGGGTCGTCTACCACCACTGACATGATATTTTAAATGCAGCAATAATTCGAAAGTCATTGTTGCTGCTACTTTGTAGCTTTGTGGCAGCATGGATAGGAATGCTACCGCACCTTTGGGGAACATATATTTCGAATCAACTCTTCTGGTAATCTGTGTCACAGCAATGCTGTGTAATCTTCTCACTCTCTTCGCCATCCTTGGACTTCCCGCCTTGCGACGAGAGCAGAACATCTTTACCTTCAATCTGGCGCTCTCGGACCTGGTCCAAGCCGTGTCGCTGATAGTCCAAGTTGCAAACGAGCAGAGCGGAATGGTGAGTTCCAAAAATGCAGTCTGGCAGGCCGGAAGGATTAATTTCAATAAATGTCCATAAGAAATATGCAAACGTGCTCCCTAAACAGATCCGTAAAGTCACATTGATAGCTAAGAAGTATTCGATATGGCGAGGATTTGATTCATGCACAATAGTACTCCTTGTTTATTTGTTCAAGTTATTTTTAAACCTAGATGCACAAAGAATAAGATCACTACATTGACAATCTTTGACTACCTTCATCCTCTCTGGCTTCATTTGCTCTTCCACCCGTTCTCGACTTTACAGTTTTCGAAACAACAACAACAACACTAACAACAACAACAACAACAAACAACACAAAAACAAACAAATAGCAATTAGTAGGGCACGTCCTAAGATATACAAATGTTTTTAAAAATATACAGTGGTATACAGCATAAGTACACCGTGTAAGAATATGATACATATTGCAATGTCTGATTTCAACAATCCATTCATATTTCGTAACGTACTACTGGCCCATGAAGTTACACAAAAATTGGTATAGAGTGCAGAGTTTATCACTCGACATGATCATTATATTTCTTGACGATGATCTAAACTGGGACCAGGTCTACAATTACAACCAAAAGATATTAAAATAAAATGAAAAAAAAATGCATACGAAAAAAAGGGGATATGAAATTGCGAAAAGAAGTGAAAGCCACGATAAATGCTATTGTTTATTTAAAGAATGCTGGACATTTTAAGGCTTGTATAGTAGGAACGTCAATACGAGTTTTGCATTAGTTATGAAATGACAGTGTAATTCTTTGAATCACAAACCATTCCAACGGGTTTGTGAGCCTGTGAACTAACCTCTTCTGCACCGGCCAGTATTATCAATGAGATGTAGAGATTTTGAATGCAAAGTTAGTGCTCCTTAGCATTGAAAAGCCTTGATGGCAATTCAAATTCTCCCAAACATAACATGGACGATGAGTTTACACGAATACATTTCCTCATGCTATAAAATAAGTCATGCTTAATAACGTTAAACCGCAAGAGGTATCCTTATATACATCAAATCACCCGAAGTAACCGAATAGATGTACTAATTTAGTTACATATTGCACCTCTGAATACAATATTCCTTCAGGCTAGTAGAAAAGACAATAAATTATGGCTGAAATTCATTATCGGGAATTGCGATTGAATAAGGATACCATACTTATTATATATTTTATAATACTCTCTTAACAGGTCACGCCTATTGTTGGAGATTTACAGTCCCCAGCAATGCTCATGTCGATATTCAGCACTCTTGCCATCGCCTTCCAGCGGTTTGTCGTCATCCGCCTCGACCCATTCGGTAATCGTAATCTTGTCACTGCTTCAAGATCCATAGCAGTGTGCGTGATCGTTTGGTTCGTCGTCCTGTTTGGCTATATTGCATTACCGGAACTGATAGAGACTAATGGCGACTTAGTGTCCTCCGAAATAGTTCCGGTAGCTTCAGTCACTTTCATATTTTTGCTTATCACATCGTTGTGCTACGTAGTGATTTACCAACAGGTGGCAACAGTGTCCCTCCAAGTTGGACTGCCCGCTGACGCAAAAGCAAGGCGCGCTGATCAGAACCGGAAAATCCTGCTCACGTTTAGTCTCGTGGTCGGGACGACATTTGTCGCATGGGCAATAATCCCTTGCGTTCTTCTGATCGTGTTCTTTGCTCCACATCTTACCTTGAAGTATTTTCGACCGCTAGTTAACGCTGGTCTCATCTTGCTCGCCCTTAACCTGGTTATGAACCCTACAATCTACTGGTTTCGCCTCGTCGAGTTTCGACAGCAGCTAATGAGGTGTTTCAGAAAAAGAAGAAAACCAAGTGGATCAGTGTTGCATAAGATATCAAAGGAAGATACCCGGAAGAACAAGGCTGCCTCTGTTACCGAGACAACAGCTGTAGGTAGAAGTTCGAATTTCGCCAACAACATGTGACTTCAACTTATACTGAGTACACAGGGCCGACGGAACGTTTTCAAAAGTATGTGTGTGTGTGGGGGGGGGGCACTTCCGAGTTTCATGAGTTAACGAGCAAAAAAAAAAGTGGGGGCCTTCAGCGCAACTTCTGGTGTTTCTTCAGCTGACAAGCAAAAAAACAAACACACACACACACAAAAAAGGTCTTCAGCTCATCTTTCTCATTCCACTTCCGGGTTTTCTTCAGCTAAAAGAAGAAGAAGAAAAGGTCTTCAGCCCCCAAACATAACCTTACCGCTCTGACACTTCAAGGTCTCTATTTCTTTCGAGTGCCACTTACGCACTTTCGGGGTAAAAGAAAAAAAATGGGGTGGACCCAAAGAGGGGACACCTTATGTATTCCTTTGTATGGTGCAAAACAAGTGCCCCCCCCCGTTCCCACGGTTTCGGGGGAACCGTAATGAAATAATATATGACGAACCTTTATAAAAACAAACTTTTGAAATATCGACTCATATTTCCATTTTCAAACACTCGAACCTTCGGAACAACGAAGCATATTTCATTTCCGGATTAACAAACCTTCAGAATAATATCACAAATGTTCAGAGTAACAAACTAAATTTCTATTTCAGATCAACGTCTTATCTGGGTATAGGGATTTGTGTGTGTCTGAATATTTAACCTTCGGAATAACGTACCTTCGGAATAAAGCCACAAAAGTTCGGATTAACAAAACTATTTGATTTCTAGATTACAGTGCAACTACAATCATTGCCCCTGACCAGTCCTAATATCTCATCCTGTCAATTATTCAATCTCCATAGCAGCCAATTGCCCTGTATCCAGGCGATTTCATTAAAAATGATAGTCTGCGGAATTTTGACTGTCGTGTTTCCTGTTATCTGTAGATAGAGAAAAGTTTCAATATACGCGAAAAGAAAGTTCAGCCTCCATTTTCGTTTGTTCCTTAGAAGAACATAATTGGAGAAGCATAATTATCGCGAACACGCGTCACTATTTTAATTTGACAAGTTCATCACTTTTTCTCAACTCCAGAACTGGAAGAACGTAATTGCCATTTTGAAAAAAAAAATATAGAAAATAATTTTCTCATTTCTTGTGACATATCTTGAGGGCGAATGTTTGTTTAAGTCTTTGGGGAAAAATACACAAAACTTTGCACTACGCCCTTGTCTAGAGAAGTCAACAGATGGCCGCAGTGACGCCAGTCATTGTACAAGGCTCATTGTAACTGGCCAGTAAATGTAATAATATGAAAATTTGTCTCCTTTCAATTGTTGCTGAAAGAATAAACATAAATGCTCGTTTTTATGTTATATCGTTTTTGAAGTTTTGACATTTTACATTAGGTTAAACTCATTCCATGTTTGGATTACTCGAGGAGCTAACATAGGCCAAAAAGTAACAGAGGGATGCTGAGCAGAAAATAAAACTAATATCATTCTAATATGACACGGACGAGTGTGCGTTTAAAAATCCAATCCTTGTGTTAATTTGAGCTGTTCTTCGATTTACTGAGCAGTTTATCATTTGAAACTTTTGTTGTTGTTGTAGTGGCTGGTTTGTACTTTTCACGATATCTGTAACATAAAGAGTATTTTTCCCCATCTGTATTAAATGAATAGTGTGAAATCAAGTGTCATTAGGTTATCTAAAGTGTAAAGCAAGGGAGTAAAGTTATTAGTAAGTTTTTGCGTATTTGACAGTGACAGTAATTCAATCAATTGATGTATGTGAATGATATTAGTTTTTGAAATTAGTAATCTACACACATATCTTCCCTGCAGTATTGCAACGTCAAATCAAAACAAGGAAAGCATCTATGTTATGTTGCAACGGAAACTTAAAAGGAAAGAGGTGCGGCTGGTTAATAAGTGACCTAAGGCTGTTTGTAGGATTTGTGTAAATATCTTAAAGGAACGGAGTATTTGTAACCTCACAAAATAATTGCCTACGCTATTTCACATGTTTATTTCTGCCAAGAATGAAAAGTTTACTCGATGAAAAAAAGGAGGAAAATAGGAAATTATAACATGTCATTGACAATGAGACAGCTTCACCGTTCGATAATCAATAAAAAATGAGTGCAACAAACTTCTCCGAAAGTTTTATCAAAGAATCGTCTTCAGTACCGTGATATTCAACCGAAAAAAAAAAGGATAAAAAAAAAGACCGTACAATTTTCTGATTAATATTGTAAAGTGCTTTTAGAGGACAATATTCTGGGTATAATTCAGGTATTCACATCAAAAGCATCATTGCTTACAAACTTCGCTGTTTTGTCTACATGGCCATCGTCGTCGAAGTCATAAATATTACCAAATAATCATTGCAGCCTCTTGGTTGACAGTGGTACCGCTCCTACTCGGAAGGTCAACTTTGCTTCTTTGCTCATGAAGACAGGTATATTTTCATCAACGTCACCCATATTTGTCAGGTTATATCATGGTTGTGGAGACGTACTTTTGGACAAATGTGGACTCTGACTCGGAATAAAAATTGGACTCTGATTTACATGAAGGACAAATATGCGACTATTCGTCATTGTTCTATATAGTGGCATGATTGGGATCAGTTGCTGAAATCGCACAGTGCTCGCATTTCTTACAACAAAACGTTGGCTTCAACAAGCACCGAGAAAGCAAGAACAAGATGTATTTTACATCACTTTCACATATTCCTGTAGTGTGATGCTGTCTTGTTCATTGTCCTTTTCGTCTATAATACTAGTAATTACTGTAACAACACAGTTCATGCATATACATCACACCAGAGGTAAAAAAAAAGAAAAGAAAAGCAGCGCTAGATTTTCCACGGAATACCTGTAGTTCCGTCACATTTTGACTTATTGCTCATCACAAAGTCACAACATTATTTGTAATGATTTACCAACAACTGGCCACAATTTACAAGGGAAGTAGGACCTCCCTTTCGTAGGCAAGGTGATAGGTAAAAACAGAAACTGAACCGGCAGAGTGTAACTTTGCCTAAGAAGATACTTGATATTTTCACTCATGATGCTCAAGACGAACAGCATCATAGGGACACACTTAACATTAAGTGCAACATTCTACCAGACGGGGACTCGATTTTTCTTATATGTATATAGAGTTCAACATTGTTACACTCTTCTGCATCAAAGAAACTGTATGTGTCACCACAGACATCAAAGCTGAAAAGTCAGTCTTACCCTCATAAGGTTAGCTATTTCAAGATGATCTCCTATTCAAGGTAAAGTCAAAAACATACTCTTCCTTTTTGATATCTCCACTACAGGTTCATACATTAATAATGTATAAATATTTTACACGTAAAATGACGTGTAAGAATTAAGAAGTCGAAATCGACATAGAATCTGTCATAACTTCAAGGTGACAATTCAATCGTCCCTCTTTGAAATCTTGATGAATTCATAGGCATATATTATATATATATATATATATATATATATATATATATATATATATTAAGCCTCCATAGTGTGGAAATATACGTCTGAAAACGAGGTATCTTAAGGGAAATTCGTCCCAAAGGGGAATTTTTTGATACCCCTTAAAGGTCTACGGTACCTTTGGGAGCAGTGATTTTAAAACATTCCAAAATATCACATTTGATGCATATGTGTAGGTCTGTTGTATCACAAAACATCCTACCATATATATATATATTTTTTTTTTTTTGCAATAAAGCCTGAAATATATGGAGATATCAGTATTTTCTTAGTAAACTGAAACTGTAGATGGTTTCTATTATAACTACTGTTCACATTTTGTGTTTTTAACAACTTAACACCAATAATACGGTTTCAATTTTTTACAGTGGTTGTTTCTAACCCTAACTCACATTTTAGAACTATTTTAAAGCACTGATGCTGTTTTTTTTTTTCATCTGCAAATGGTAAATTATGCCTTTAAGGTTTTGACAATGTTTTTCAAAGCATTATCATTGATCTGGGGCCTCAGGACTCCTCCACAGTAGGACACAGATGGCATATACCTAGTGTGTATAGATTGAGGACTGCACAGTACAATCAACACAATTTTTGGGAGATTGGCAGGGATGCAAAAAAAAATGGGTGTATATGTTGGATGTGCATAGAAAACGTGTCATGGGGGAATTTAGGTATATCTACTTTTTCTAAAAAAAAAAAGAGTTGTGTATTCTCATTAGATACATAACTCAGTGGTAAAAGATGCATTTTGTGCCCCTGTCAGTTCAAATCTGCATTGAGCCCACATCATCAATGCATAATTTTTCCAAAGGGCAATATTTGCATTTTTTCTGAATATTTTCATGTTGTTTTTTTTTCAAAATTCCCCCAAACTATTATTCATTCCGCATTTCCCCTTATGACCGAAAATAGCGTTATATATACATATATATATATATATATATATATATATATATGTGTGTGTGTGTGTGTGTGTGTGTGTAAGTGTGTGCGTATTGTGTGTTATATGTAAATTTATATGTGCATATAGATATAATATGTATGCATATAATATACATTTTTGTGCACGTGTGTGTGTGTGCGTACGCGTTGCGTGATGTTCCATGACTACTGAAAGTCAGATGTAGCTCATCATTCCCTCAGGCAGACTTTAGTAGTGCAGCACAGGGCCTCTCTTATGTCAGCATTTCTATTTATGGCATAGTGTATCCTGTTAAAGGACAAGTCCACCTTCATATACATGCGGATTGAGTGAATGCATCAATGCAATCGCATTCACGGATACCTTTTCATTCGTTCTTAGGGGATAGGAACGGACTGACTTTCTTTTCCGTTCCTATTGTTAATGATGAAATGAAAGAAGTTGTTCGTATAATGAGTAATAAAAACAGTACAGGTGATGATGGTATTTAAATTTTTCTTTTAAAAATGTGATAAATGAAATAGTTTCTCCTCTCGTTTTTATTTTTAATCAATCTTTATCAAGCGGAAAATTTCCTGATAAGATGAAAGTCGCTAGAGTTGTTCCTATATACAAAAAGGGTTCTAAAGAACATGTTAATAATTATCGCCCGACATCTCTTTTAACTTAAATTTCAAAAATTTTGGAAAAGCTTATTCATAAAAGAACTCTTAGATTCCTTGTTAATTGTAATATTTTTTCGAATTTTCAGTTCGGTTTCAGAGAGCAACACAGCACTACCCACGCTTTATTGGCTTTTATTGATAAAGTGGCACATGCTCTTGACGACGCTTCACACACCATCGGTGTTTTTATTGATTTCTCGAAGGCTTTTGACACGATAGACCATGATATTCTCCTTTATAAGTTAAGCCATTACGGCATTCGCGGGACGGCATTAGAATGGTTTAGAGATTATCTTTCTGACAGAAAGTAGTATGTTTATTTTAATGGTCATGTGTCCTCAATGAAATCAATTACATGTGGTGTCCCTACTCGGCCCGCTATCATTCATCTTGTACATAAATGGCCTTCAAAATTCATCAGAGATTCTTTCTTTTATATGCTTTGCAGATGACACAAATTTATTTCTTTCACATCGTAATTCTAATACGCTTATTCATAACAACGAACTGAAACTTGTTCAGTCCTGGATTCATGCCAACAAGTTATCACTAAACATTGATAAAACATAATAGATTATTATATGCTGTTCAGTAACTCTCTGCAATTTATTCCTGGTCATGTCCAAATTGATGGCATTAATTTAACGAAGGTTGACAGTATAAAGTTTTTAGGACTGTATATTGATAGCGATTTATCTTGGAAGTCTCACATCAACTTTTTAACCAAAGTTTTAGCTAGGAATGCAGGAATTCTAAACAAACTGAAAGATTACTTCCCCACCAATATATTGCAAGTTATATACTCAACTATGATTTCCCCTTACCTCAACTACGGAATACTGGCATGGGGTAACACGTCCCAGTCTTTGCTTGACTCGCTCTTTCTCTTACAAAAGCGCGCTATTAGAATAATTAATAAGACTGGGTATTTATCTCATATAGATGAATTTTTCCATAAGAACAAAATTTTGAAATTGTCAGACTTATTTTATTACAATTTAGGGATATTCATGCATAAATTATCCAAAAATTATCTTCCTGATATTTTTTTTTTTGCAGATGTTTAAAAGAAATTATTCTATTCATAACTATCCCACCCGCCAACGTGACGATTATCACCTACCACGTACCCGAACCATTTTTGCGAAAAAAACAATTATGTATACAGGGCCGAAATACTGGAACCATCTCCCCATAGAACTCACAGGTTGTTTGTCTTTTTCGACCTTCAAATACAAATTAAGACATAATCTATTGAATAATTACATTGCGTAAGTCCATTGAAATTTCCTTCTTTTTTGTTTATGTGCCTTTTCCTGCTGTGTTGGTTGCTTTCATTCAAATCAGTTAAGCCTCTATGTTTGCGCTTTTAAATTCCTACACAGCAGTACCCCTTTTCGTACCCAAGACTTCGGAACGCGTGAACAGCTGGCTTGTTGTATTCCCCTCAGTGCTATACTGGCTGGTAATTCTAATTGTAATTCTTATTCTTCTTTGAATGTTAGTACTTGTATGTTCACTCTTTAGGTTTCCCGTATCTCCTCCGAGGACTCGCATGTCGAGTTGTTATCTTTTCACCATTATTCAAATCATATTATTACACTATTGTCAACATTGTTAAATCAACTGTTCTTACATCTGCAGAATGTGATTGTCTGTATATCACTATTAATGTACTGAGAAGATTCTGTTAGTGCCCCAGGTATTTTTGCCTTTCATTTTTGTTTCTCTCTATTTTGGTCCTACGTTGCATCCGTGCTCCTCATCTTTACACTCTGTTCAGAATTTGGAACCTACTCTTAACAAGCTCGCTTTTATTTGGTTCCATCATATTTCTTTAGCGTTATACATAGAACCAAACGTACGATGATTGACCGCTATATGTTTTACATACTTATATCAATTTACTGTACACCCAAGCCGGATATTATGATTCACTATGTTTTTATTATATTTGATGTACATTCCTTCATTGAGAAGTATGAAAATAAATTGAACTGAATTGAATTGAATATTAGTAGAACACATCAGTGAAAGTTTGGGGAAAATCGGACAAGTTATGAATTTTTAGAAGTATCTGCGCATTCACTGTTGTATGAGAAGACTACTACATTGTATGATGTCATATGCGTAGAACAATATAAAGAAAATAGAATAAAAAAAGAGAATTTCACAAATTTCTTCGACTTGTTACTGATATATGTTAAGGGTAATATTATCCCCCTGCCTTCTGAAAGAGAGAAGTCATGCATTCTTTTTTTTATGCGAGAAAAGTGAAAATATGTTTAATTTTTATAATTCTTTCTTTATATCGTTGTACACGTGTGACATCACAAGCTATAGTAGTCTTCTCATCCAGCCGTGACTGAGCAGAAACTTCAAAATGCCATAAATTTTGAACAGATTGTCGGATTTTCTTCAAACTCTCACTGATGTGTTCTACTAATATCGCTGCATTCACTCAACCCACATGTCTACGAAGGTGAACTTGTCCTTTAATGTCTCATACCACAGCAGACGAAAATGGGACCTTTCCTACAACCATTCCTCAAGCTCCTCCATCAGCTTTCATCATGATATAAAGTGTAATGAACATCCTCGAAGAAGAACAAAAAAAAAACCCGAGTCAACAAAACTTACCTTGAAAGAAAGTCAAAGTTGATTTTTCATTCAAAAAGAAAATGCAAAAATACCCTTCCCTCCCCCCCCCCCAAAAAAAAAGAAACCCACACACACATATTGGAATTCTGTTTCAATCATTTCATTAAAAAATACCGTGTATATATATAGTGTATGTGATTTCATCTAGCTGTCACGGTGTGTGTGTGTGTGTGTGTGTGTGTGTGTGTGTGTTTGTGTTTATACTGTGGTCGATTTTGCCAGGGATTGGGCTTGTACTAATTGTTTCTTTTCCAATCAAATCGATAAAGCCCTGACCCATCACTTCAATACGTCTTCGAATTCTTTAACATAATATTTCTAAAACATGTCTTTTCTTTATTTGTCCAGGGAGGGGGGGGGGGGGGGGAGGTGAAAGGGGCAGGTTCCACGTTCACCTGTGATCAAATTTGCCAGCGATGGTACTGTTACCAGTTGTTTCCGTTGCAAACAAAATCGATAGAACCTTGGCCCCTCACTCCGGCAGTTCTTCATATTCTTTTAGATCTATGTTCTTATCCGTGTAGTCTCTATATCATACTTCTAAAGGGATGGTAAAATTTTGGTTGAGATGGGGCTTCAGGTTTCTAACCTTTTTGATGAGAGAGTGATTAACCTCTTACCAAATATGCAAGAGCATGTAACATGAAAATTGGTTGATAAATGGCTGAGATATCCAAAACAAAGCGATCCTAATAATCCTTTTAATAGGAGCACTTTGTTTTATTTTGATTTGGACGTCTAAGCCATTTCGATTTTTATCAGATAATCATTGAATTCCTCATAAATGGTATGCTCTGTAACATTTCATATGTGGTTTCTTAGGTTCCCGATCGCAAAAAGTTAAAAGCTCAATCCACATCTCCGCCAATACAACACCATCCCTTTAATCATACAGAGCGGTTTGCATTGTTGTGTAAGCCGCATGCGCACTTCCGATACCAAACGCCAATGATAGTTGCCAAACTGATTTCATTATTATAATTCAATTTACCGAAAAGAGTGATTCCTCAGCAGTGTAAGAGACTCCAACAAATGGTCTTCCAAGAAAGAAAATTGGAGGCTAATGCAAAATTCCTCCACTTTAATAAAAGGCATCGGCAGGTAAGGCCAATTCTGGAATTATTAAAAAGGTTTTTCTCTGTCTGAAAAAGTTATCAATATTCCAACAGCCCTAACAGCGTCGGCTGCCAACCCTGACATTACAATATCTCAACGCTTGGTGTAGCCGTCATTCTGACAGTTATTGTTGCTGCCGTTTCGTAGTTTTGTGGCAGCATGGATAGGAACGGTACCGCACCCTCAGGAAACATCTACTTTGACTCGACTCTTCTATCCATCTGTGTGACAGCAATGCTGTGTAATCTTCTCACTCTCTTCGCCATCCTTGGAATTCCCGCCTTGAGACGAGAGCAGAACATCTTTACCTTCAATCTGGCGCTCTCGGACCTGACCCAAGCCGTTGCCCTGACATGCCAAGTCGGCGACGTGCAGAACGGGACGGTGAGTTCCAATGTACCGTCTGGCACGGCGGAACAATTAATTTAACTTGCTGCTCATTACTAGTGTTTAGAAAATCTGCTCCTTGATCCCGGCACAGTGGTTGGTTACAGTTCGTAAATCGGAAGTTTCGTTATTCCGCAAATGAAAAAGAAAGTGCGTTATAAAGAAGGTCTGTTTTATGGGAAAACGGAATAGTTCATTAGAAGGTTTACATTTTGTTGTATTAGTTCTTTTAAGTTTAGGATTAACTAGCCTACATTCATTTACGGTCTGTCGAATCTGTAGCAATAACTTACCTTATTTTATTTTCGTACTGATGAACGTTCTCTAATGGCGAACCTTATTTCATTTTCGGAACAACGAACCTTCGGACTAACGAACGTTTGGAATCACACCACAATGCTGCAATTAACAAACCCTATTTCATTTTCGGGCTACCGCACATCAAGGTATACGGAATTTGTATGTTTCGGAATATCGAACCTTATTTCATTGTCAGATTAACGGATCTTTGGCGTAACGGAAATCCTTCCAGCGATTAAGGCACATTAAAATCTTGAGAATCTCTAACAAGGCCACGATTTTTTTTAA
Source organism: Diadema setosum (assembly GCF_964275005.1). Lineage (NCBI taxonomy): Eukaryota > Metazoa > Echinodermata > Echinoidea > Diadematoida > Diadematidae > Diadema > Diadema setosum. Next base: position 29,021,946 of record NC_092697.1, read on the forward strand.
AGTTTATGTCAAGATATAAATACTGATGCAAATCTATGTTTTGAGGATGACGAAGCAAAGTTACCTTAAACGATAGAGATGAGTAAAACAGTATTTCTTTTTGATGCCATATTTTCTTGATTATGCTGTAAAATGAAAATATGTTGGATTCTCTTTGTATTTTCTCGATATCGTTGTCCAGGGTGATATTCGGTGTTACCAATGTTCTTTGTTTCCAATATAGAATGAAGTTTCTTTTTCCGATGGTTTGTTATTTTGAAGCACACAAATTCCATATGAGTTCGTTAATTCGAAGGGTCGTTAATCCGGAAACGAACAGAAGGTCTATACCTAAGACCCTTATAATGCCTATTTCGTTTTCGGATTAATCAAACTTTGAAATAACAAACTGTCCCCTGTGTCCAACGAAGGAGTCACCGAAACCTAAACACACACACACACACCTCAGAACTTTTGAACGGTTTGTTCGATTTTCGTCAAACTTTAATGACGTGTTCTATCATTGGTTTTTCGGGTGAAGTTTATAATTCTGACATTAAAATTCATAGTTCGAACATTCAATTTCACGCATTGCATGCGGCTCGCAGCACTGAATCAGCAATGAAATGTAAAATTCGGTCATGCAAATTCACTATCGACGCAATCAATTTATTGTTGAATTTGAAGATAGACTGATAGAAGCATGCATTTCAGCAGTGAGCGTTCAAATCAATTTCAAACCGGTGACGGAATTTCCTCTGTCATTCAATTCCCTGAAAAGGCAACACCGTTTCAAGAATACATTCATTCAGTTTAAAAGAAGTTTGTATTTAGTTATCTTGGGGCCAAGAAAGTATATGCGTCTTTTTTTCTTCTGTTTTTTTTTTACTTGGTTTTGACTAGATTGGGCTTGATGAAGCTTTACCTGTTCATGTTCAAATTGTAACTTCATGAGGTTAAAAAGCCGATTAACGCGGACGCTATTTTCAGTGTTCAAGCACATCGTGGACTATATAATGAGCATGTAAAGTATGCCCCCCTCCAAAAAAAAACCCACAAAAAAACAAACAAATAAACAACAACAACAACAAAACAAAACAAAAAATGCAATCGGCATTGATAACTGTCAATAATTATGATTAAACTGTTGAAATGCTACTTCAGTGTCTTTAGATATAACATCTTAGCTATATTTTGCAGAAAATCCCATTTAATTTTGTTAAATGGTCACAGAGAAATGTGAATCGACGTAAAGCATGTCATGGGTCTGTTTCTTCCAATTTTAGCACTTGAATGCTCTTGGAACAGCATATTAATGTGTGAACACAATGGACAGAACTTTGAGGGAAGAGATTCTTGACATGTTCTACAAGACACCTCATTTCTCTTTGACCACAGAAGCAAATCGGATGGGTTTTTCTGGAACATGTGGGTAATAGATAATAATTATAGTTTAATACCTGAAATTGTATTTGGATTGATTCATTATTATCACAGTTATCATTGCGGAGGGTCTCGTATTTTTTTTTTTTGGGGGGGGGGGGTGGGGGGACGTTTGCACCTTACTCCCCTCATCCTCATCCCATTACACCTTCTTTAAAAATCTACTCCGTCTGCTTTATCAAATTTATTGCAAGAAGTAGGAAATTGATTACCTGAAACTGAAATTACTGAAATTACCTGAAAATCGATCGGATTCTGAATTTTAATGCCCGAATAGTTTCGCTTGCGTACGCTGTGGGAATTTGAATGCACATTCATGAATTGGAATTACAAAAGTATGAAATTGACCAGGAAAACCTACATGAACAACAACATTTTGAATTTGATTAACATGAATACAGATAAGACTGACTGAAAATTAATTTGAACAAAAAATCAACCGCGCGTGACGAAAACCCCCGAAATTAGATGATCGCAATACCAATTTGACTGACGAACTTACGAAGTAGACCACAAAAACCTGTAGAACAGAAGTACATAGTAAGAAAGAAAATAATGTAGAGTTTCTTGTTAAATATGAATGGACCTATTTAAAGTGAAATGCTTAAAGGTAGGGAATCCCATTTGCATGCCTTAAATGAAGAGTTGTATAAATACAGTGGTATGTTGAAGAGAGTATCATTTTAGAAACTCCCATAAAGTATTGAAAGTGGAAGGTAACATTTAGTACATTTTTATTGACCGTTAGATTTTGAATTGAATTTTTTTCGGGGCTCACCGTAAATTCCAGTACATTACTAGGCTACCTTTGCAGACCCATGCACTGCATGTGTGTCCATCATGTATATTTTGTGAAGAAAGTTCATCAAAACTTACAAACATTTCTATATACATTCTTGCCACACACTCTATATGTTATTACATCAGCTCTTATACTTTTAGATTTGTGTTTATAGATTTAAAAAAAAATACAGAAGACTGCAACAAAAAGGCTTAAGTGTGGCTGACACACAGAACTACTGAGTAGTTGAGTTTTGTGCATTATTCAAATTGTAGATAACTGTTGACTTCCAAATTTCTCAGCAGTGGCCTAAACAAGTCCCCTGAGGTTCATATTTAATGTTTTGCTGCATTTTGGGAGGTCTGTAAAAGGTATCCCCTACCTTTAAGTAAAGAAATAAGGAAGAGGTTCTCCATGACACAAAATGTGGAAGGTATGTACATCATAAATGTAAAAAAAAAAAAAAAAACACCCGAATATTGGCCGAGTACGAGCATATGCCGCAATTAAATATAACACGTTTTGTGATATCTAATTTCAACAATCCATTCATATTTTGTTCAGAATTACTGATCAATGAAGTTAAGCAATAGTTGATATGGGGTGTAGAGTGCTTTATGCATCATGGTTCTTGCATTTCTGGGCAATGATCTTGATTGGGCCCAGGCACTCCAATTATAACCATCAACAAATATGTACGAAACATTAACAGACGCTGGCCTATATGAAAAGTAAAAACAGAATATGAAAAAAAAAACCCCGAAAAACTGAACTGATTATTCACATTAGTAATGTAAATAAATTTGGTCGTTTTATAGAAGACATCTAGTAGGAAAATTAATACTAGTTTTACATTGGTAATGAAGTATTAGTCAGATTCCTAGCCGACATATATCTACTTCTATTAGTTGTCAGTCTGTGATATAAGCTCTCCTGCACACGCTAAAAGTAGAGATCTGCAGGTATCGAATACGACGATAGTGCTGTCGAGTAATGAAGAAATCGTGATGACATAGTCAGTTTTTGAAAAGAAAAAGGTCCCCTAGGTAATTTCAAAATACATACATTTTACTCATATGAACATCAGTGCTTCATAACTTAAACCGAAAGTGGTAGTTCCTGTTATGTCAAAAAGTATATGTTTTGATGTTCTTATAATATAGTGACTAAGGGCATTTCTTTCTAATAATACTCCTTCATGCTTGAAGACAATTCAGTATCGATCTATCAGGAATTGCAATAAGATTTTACATTACATTTTATACTCCCTTACAGTTTACGCCTATCATTGGAGACTTACAGGCCCCGGCAATGATCATGTCCATTTTCAGCACCCTCGCTATCGCCTTCCAGCGGTTCGTTGTCATTCGTGTCGATCCATTCGGCAATCGTAACATTGTCACTGCTCCAAGGTCCGTGGCGGCGTGTGTGATTGTTTGGTTCATTGTCCTCTTCGGCTACATCGTCATACCAGAACTGATAGAGACCAGTGGAGACTTGGTGTCTACAGAAATTGCTCCAGTAGCTTCCGTCACGTTCATATTTTTGCTCATCACGACATTATGCTACGTAGTGATTTACAAACAGGTGGCAACAGTGTCCCTCCAAGTTGGACTGCCCTCCGACGTGAAGGCAAGGCGCGCTGATCAGAACCGGAGAATCCTCCTCACGTTTGGTCTCGTCGTGGGGACGACATTCGTCGCATGGGCAATGACCCCTTGTGTCCTTCTGATCGTGTTCTTTGCTCCACATCTTATTTCGAAGTATTTCAGACCGCTGGTTGACGCCAGTCTCATCTTGCTCGCCCTGAACCTGGTTGGTAACCCTACTATCTACTGGTTTCGCCTCGTCGAGTTTCGACAGCAGTTACTGAGGTGTTTCAGAAAAAGAGAGAAAAGAAGTGGATCGGCAATGCACAAGACATCAAAGGAAGAAACGGGGAATAACAAGGCGGCCTCAGTTACAGAGACAACAGCTATAGCAAGGAGTTCGGATTTCGCCAACAACATATAACTTGGTCGTACACTCGAAAATTTGGCAAGATGTACAAGAAAGTTAACGCAATATTATATGCTTGATTGCGATTGCGAGTCGCTTTTAATTCATCATAGTAAAACTGAATTTGTTTAAGTTTCGCATCAAAAGAATACTAAAATCTTACCAAGATGTTAACTTATCTGGAGAGGCTCAGGTAGTGTCGCTGCCCGGAAAGCAGTAGATGACAGGTTCGAGTCCCACTGGTTCCTTTTTTCCGACATGTTTGTTAATCACATCAGCAGTTGCGATCTTAACAAATTTTCATTTGTAGAGGGAGACAAACTGAAGAAACTAAAACCTGAGCCTTCACCCCTCTGAATAATATTTTCCTTTCATTTATCCTATGCCTTGTCCGCCTTGGACTACTTAACATAATATATTTTTTCTTCATTGCCTTAGCCCAATGTACAGCAAAACGTACAACAAACATACAACAATGAATAATACAGTGGGGCTACTGCATAAGCGTGGCTTTATTTGCGTGCAGCCCCCGTACATACCTCAAATATTTAGGCCTACTAGCTAGACAATGATATAAATCAGTGGTTGTTGTTTTATCTTAGAAAATAGTCCCTTTATTAAAGTATGAGAGAAATTAAGTGTATTCCCCAGACCAGTTGACCGAAAAAATCCCCCTAGATTAGTAAAAGTATTCCTAAATGTACCAGCACCATACCTGTGCTCCTGTCTTTGACCAATCCAAACATCTCACTGTATCCAGCACTCACGTTTCTTTGCAGCCATGTCAAAGTAGGCATTTACACTGTAAAAACATCGGTGTTAGATTTAACACCATGGGTGTTAAATTTAACACCGATCAAGCGTTAATAGAGGACCACACCGACAGGTGTAGAAAATGCACTGTGATGGTGTTGAAAAGTATTCACCTGACACTTCGTGGTGTTAATTTGACACAGTACCTGGTGATATTTTGACACTGTACTGGTGTTAATTCAAAAATGACACCACACGGTGTTGATTTAACACCCGTCCAGCTTCAATAAGAGACCACACCAGCTGGTGTTACTGTGCGTCACGTTCCTTTTACATGGTGCTGTTCGTTATTCCGAAGGCTCGCTATTCTTAAGGTTGTTATTCCGAAGGGTCGTTAATCCGAAACACACAAATTCCCTATACCTAGAGGTTCGTTAATCCGAAAATGAAAAAGGGTTCGTTAATCCGAACATTTGTGGCGTTATTCCGAAGGTTCGTTATTCCGAAGATTCCTTAATCCGAAAATGAAATTCGGAAAAATGAACCTTCGGAATAACGAATCTTCGGATTAAAGAGCCTTCGGAATAACGAACCTTCGGAATAACGAGCTGTAATCCTTTTACCAACGAGAAAGTTCGTGAGAGAACAAGTAGCTATATCGACTCTTTTCTGCTATTCCAACAGTTACAGTCATCTCACAAGTCTTTGCATTGCACCCTTGTCTAGAAAAGTCAACCGCGGTGACGCCAGTCATTGTACAGGGCTTATTGAAACTGGCCAGTAAATGTAATAATTTGAAAGTTTGTCTTTTCTCAATTGTTGTTGTTGTTGTTCATGAAGACTAAAAGAATAAACACAAATGCTCGTTTATATGTTATACCGCTGTAGAAATTCTGACATTTTGCATTTGCTTAAGCTCATTCAATGTTTGGATTACTTGAGGATCTAAAATAGGCAGAAAAAAGTAACATAGGGAAGCTGAGCAGATTATAAAACTGATATCACTCTAATATGACACAGTGACTGACGAGTGTGCGTTTAACAATCCTTATGTTAATTTGAGACGTTCTTCATTTTACTGAGCCGTTTATCATTTGAAGCATTTGCATGTGTGCGTGTGTGTGTGTGTGTGTGTGCAGTGGCTGGCTTGTACTTTCACGCTTTCTGTAACATAAAAAGTAAACATTTTCATTTGTATTAAGTGAATAGAGTGAAATCAAAAGTCATTAGGTTATATAAAGTGTATACACCAAGGGAGGAAAGCTAATTGTAAGCTTTTACGTATATGGCAGTAATTAGATCGATGTAGACAATTGGTATTAGCTTATGAAATTAGTAATGTACACACATATCTTCCATGTAATTTGTATTAAAAATTAAAACAAGGAAAACATATGTGTTATGTTGCAACGGAAACTTAAAAACTAAATAGGTGCGGCTGGTTAATTAGTGACTAAAAACCACTTTTTAGAATTTATGTACATGTTATAATATAATGGGGTATTTGTAACTTCACGAAGTAATTGTCTACGATATTTCACGTGTTTATTTCTGCCAATAATGGTAATTTTACTGGATGAAAATAGTGAGAGAAATAGGATATCATAACATTTCCTTGTCAATGAGACAGCTTCACCGTTCGATAATCAATAAGCAACAAACTTCTCCGAAAGGTAAGTCAAAGAATATAGTCTTCGGTACAGCGATATTTAACCGAAAAAAGGGATAAAAAAGATTTATTTTTTTTTTTTGCAATTTTGCGATTTTCTTATTAATATTGTGAAGTGCTTATAAAGGATATGGGTATAATTCAGATATTCATATCAAAAGTACCATTTCTTACAAATCTCATTGTTTTGTCTGCATAGCCATCGTCGTCGTAGTCTAAATTTTTACCCCCCCCCCCAAAAAAAAAAAAAAAAAAAAAAAAATCATTGCAGTCTCATGGTTGACATTGGTACCGCTCCTACTCGGAAGGTCAACTATGCTTATTCATTTATATGAAGAAAGGTATATTTTCATTAACACCACTCCTATTTGTGAGTTTATATCATGGGTGTGGAGACGTACTTATGGATAAATGTGGACTCTGACTCGGAATAAAATTTGGACTCATGATTTTACATGAAGGACAAGGATACGACTATTCGCCATTGTCTATTGTCGGCATAATTGGGATCAGTGCGCTGAAATCGCACAGTGCTCGCATTTCTTACTACAAAACTTTTTCTTTGCAACTGATTGACAAATTGCCCGGCTTCGACGAAAATAAGCACTGAATTATTGACAAATTGCCATACATGGACGTAAATAAGGACTGAATTGATCAGTGCTTATTTACGTCGATATAGGGCAATTTGTCAGTCAGTTGCAATGAAAGCATCTCGACGGAAGAATTTCATAAATATGACAAACTTTGGCTTCCACAAACACCGAGAAAGCAAGAACAAAATATATTTTATATCACTGTCAAATATTCCTGCAGTTTGATGCTGTCTCGTTCATTATCCTAAAATATGCTAGTAATTAACGTAACATCACAGCTCATGCATATATATCACATATCCAGAGGTGAAAAAAAAAGGAAAAGAAAAGCAGCATTGGGTTTCCCACGAAATACCTGTATATAGTTCCGTAACATTCGTCTTCTTCCTTATCACAAAGTCACAACAATATCATTCGTAGTGATTTACCAACTGCTGGCCACAATTTACAAGGGAAGTAGGACCTCCCTTTCTTCGGCAAGGTGAAAGGTATAAACGGAAAATGAACTGGCAGGGTCTAATTTTGCCTGAGAAGATACTTGATACTTTCATTCACCATGCTCAAGACGAGCAGCATTATAGAGACACAAAGTTGGCAATGTAATCACTGCAACATTCTGCTCGACGGGAATTCGATTTTTCTTTTAGAGTTCAACATTGTTAATACAGTGTTCTGCTTCAAAGAAACTGTATTTGTCATCCACAGACAACAAAGTTGAAAAAATCAATCCTACCCCAAATGTAAACTTAGTTATTTTAAGTTGGTCTATCATTTCAAGACAATGAAGGCAATAAAACATCGACTACTCGCCATTTTCCATATCTTCACCAACTCTGATGCACAGGTTTATAAGATATCTTATATGTATGAATATATTACGAGAAATATGACGTGTACGAATTAAGAAGTCGATATCGACGCGGTTTCATGATTTTAAGGTGACAATTCAATCGCCCCTCTTTACAAAGGTGATATACATAGGTCTATGTACATAATAATACAAATATGTATTCACACACACATTCACACACATACACATCAATATGTGCATATTGTATATCCCTAAGTACACGTTTATGTATGTGTATGTGTATGTGTGTGTGCGTGTGCGTGCGCGTGTGCGTGCGCCTTGCGTGATGGGCCAAGACTACTGAAAGTCAGATTTAGCTCATCATTCCCTCAGGTAGACTTAGTGCACCTGTTTTGGCTAATAACGTTTATAACAATATTTTATAGGTATTTCATTTCTTCACTATGTAACACGTGTTTAAGGACCAACACCTGCTAGCACCTGTGCTACCTCTTATTTTTTTAAGCAACCTCATTGAGTACATTATTGCAATATTGTAGCTGTTTTTTGGATGAATAGTTTCAGATTATTTAGTTATTTATCATTATATATTCGATATGTTTTTAGATCGTTTAGACAGTAAATTTCATTTGTGCTTTGTATGTTGATGTATACACACTCATGTATCTAAACTTTCTTGGACATATGTTGTTGTTGTAAATAAACTCAAATTCAAACTCAAACTCATGCCAGCATTTTTATTTACGGCATAGAAGGCCCTATATTCTGTTAATGTCTCGTAGCACATCAGACGAAAATGGAACCTTTCCTACAATCATATCTCAAGCTCCTCACTTAGCTTTCATCATGATAGAGAGTAGTGAATATCCTCGAGGAAAAAAACAAAACACGAGTCAACAAACTTGCCTTGAAAGAGAGTTAAAGTTGATTTTTCATTCAAAAAGAAAATGCAAAAGTACATCCTCCCCCCCCCCAAAAAAAAAACACATCGGAATTCTTCATCAATCATTTAAAAGTACATCCTCCCCCCCCCCCCAAAAAAAAAAAAAAAAAAAATCGGAATTCTTCATCAATCATTTCAGTATAAACAAATCGTAGTGTATGTGATTTCATCGAACTGTGACGGCGTGTGTGTGTGTTTGTTTTTATACTGTGGTCAATTTTGCCAGGGATGGGGTTTGTACTAATTATTTCTTTTGCAATCAAATCGATAGAGTCCTGACCCCTCACTTCAACACATCTTCGAATTCTTTAACACAATATTTCTAAAGCCTGTCTCTTCTTTATTTGTTCGAGGGAGGAGGGGGGGGGGGGGGAGGGGCAGCTTCCATGTTCACCTGTGTTCAATTTTGCCAGCGACGGTACTGCTATCAATTGCATCCGATGAAAACAAAATCGATAGAACCTTGGCCCCTCACTCCGGCAGTTCTTCATATTCTTTTAGATCTATGTATCCGAGTGCTCTCTATACTTTTAAAGGGATGGCAAAGTTTTGGTTGAGATGGGGCTTCAGATGTCTAACCTTTTTGATGAGAGAGTGAGAAACCTTTTACGTAATATGAAAGAGCATGAAACCACAAGGGGAAATGAACGTTTAGTTAATGAAAATTGGTTGTGAAATGGCTTAGATATCTAAAACAAAGTGATCCTAATAAAAGGTGAGACCTACCTTTTATTAGGAGCACTTTGTTTTACTTTTTTTTTTTTATCAACGTCCAAGCCAATTCGATTTATATCAAATAATCTTAGAATTCCTCATAAATGGTATGCTCTGTAAAATTTCATATGTGGTTTCTTAGGTTCCCGAGCTCAATCAAAGTCAAAAGCTCAATCCACATCTCCGCCAATACGACTCTATCCCTTTAATCATACAGAGCGGTTTGCATTGTTGTGTAAGCCGCATGCGCACTTACGATAGCAAACGCCAATGATAGTTGCCAAACTGATGTCATTGTTATAATTTAATTTACCGAAAAGAGGGATTTCTCAGCAGTGTAAGCCACTCCAAGAAATCGTCTTTTAAGAAAGAAAATTGGGGGCGAATGCAAGTTTCCTCCAGTTTGGTAAAACGCATCGACAGATAAAGGAGCTTCTGGGACTGTTTTAGGGTTTTCTCTCGTGAAAAAAAATATTCTCAATATTCATCTCAATTCCAACATCCCCAATAGCATCGTTGAACAACGCTAACAATCTCATATCTCAGACGGTGTAGCCATCATTCTGGTAGTCACTGTTAGTGCCATTTTGTAACTGTGTGGCAGCATGGATAGGAATGGTACCGCACCATCTGGGAACATCTATTTTGAATCGACTCTTCTTGCAATCTGTGTGACAGCAATGCTGTGTAATCTTCTCACTCTCTTCGCCATCCTTGGAATCCCCGCCTTGAGACGAGAGCAGAACATCTTTACCTTCAATCTGGCGCTCTCGGACCTGACCCAAGCCGTTGCCCTGACATGCCAAGTCGGCGACGTGCAGAACGGGACGGTGAGTTCCAAAATGCCGTCTACAGGTAGAGCCAAACAATTAATTTCACTTGGTGTCCATTGCTAGCGTTCCTTGATCCTTGATCCCGTCACAGTGGTTGGTTTACTCAAATACAATTCATAAATCGGAAGTTTCGTTATTTCACAAATGTTTCACAATCTGTTTTATGTGAAAACGGAATAGTTCATTAGAAGGCTTATATTTTGCTATATCAATTCTTTTAAGTTTGGGATTAGCTAGCCTACGATCATCTTCGGTCTGTTGAATCTTAGCAATAACTAATCTTATTTCATTTTCGTACTGATGAACGTTCTCTAATGGCGAACCTTATTTCATTTTCGGAACAACGAACCTTCGGACTAACGAACTTTTGGAATAATGCCACAATGCTGCAATTAACAAACCCTTTTTCATTTTCGGACTACCGCACATTAAGGTATACGGAATTTGTATGTTTCGGAATATTGAACCTTATTATATTTTCAGATTAACAGATCTTCGGCGAAACGAAAGTCACTCCAGCGATTAAGGCACATAAAAATCTGAAGAATCTTTAACAAGGCCCGGATCTGTTTGAGTTTATGTTAAGATTTAAATACTGGTGCAAATTATGTTTCGAGGAGGACAAAACAGTCACGTTAAAAGATAGAGATGTTTTTTATGTTATTTTTTCGTCATTATGCTATGAAATGAAAATATGTTGGATTCTCTTTATATTTCCTTAATATCGTTGTCCAGGGTGATGTTCTGTATTCCCAATTGTCTTTCTTCTTAATATAGGATAAGATTCGTTATTCCTATGGTTCGTTATTTTGGAACACAAATTCTTCAAGGTTCGTTAGTCCGGAAATAAACAGTAGTTACTTGCTAAAGACCGTTATTTCATTTTCAGATTAATGAAACTTCGGAATAAATAACTGTAACCGTTGTCCATGAGTGACATCACGAAATGTTGTGCTCTTCTCAGCCAGCAAAGGCGGCACCGAAAAAACAAACAAACAAACCTCAGGACTATTGAACGGAGTGTTCGATTTTCCTCAAACCTTGCCGACGTGTTCTACTATAGGCGTTCCCGGTCAATTTAGTAATCATTCAAGTTCATAGTCCGAGCATTCACTTTTACACACTCCTTGCGACTCGCAGCACTGAATCAGCAATCAAATCTAAAATCTGGTCGGTCACTATCGAAGCGACCAATTGTTCATTTGCGTCATTCACATCTAAGATAGGAGCACGCATTTCAGCAGTGAGCATTCAAGTTAATTTCAAGCCGGTGACAGAATTTCCTCGGTCCCCAATCCTTACTCAATTACTCAATGAATAGGTATTACAAAAGTATGAAAATTGAAAACCTATATGAACGACAATATTTTAAATTTGATTGACACGGATATAGATTGAAAATCAATTTGAAGGACAAATCGGACATTGATCGGAAATCGGATCATGACTAAATCCCCTAAGTTAAGCAATAGTTGACATGGGGTGGAGCGTGTTTTATACAACATGGTCATTGCATTCTTAGGCAATGATCTTGATTGGGATCGGGCACTACAATTATAACCATCCCAAAAAAAAAACAAACCAAAAAACAAACAAACAAACATGGACGAAACAATAACAGACGCTGGACGATATGAAAAGTAAAACCAAAATATGAAAAAAAAAAAACCACCGAAAAACTGAAGTGATAACATTAGTGATGTAAGTAGTTTTGGTCATTGGAAGACCTAGTAGGAAAGTTAATACTAGTTTTACATTGGTAATAAACTATTAGTCAGATTCCTACCCGCCGTATGTACTTTTATTTTAGTTGTTAACCTGTGATCGAAGCTCTCCTACACACGCTAATATCATCGTTGAGATCTGCAGATTTTGAATACGAAGACAGTGCTGTCGAGTAATGAAAAATCGTGATGACATTTTCAGCTTTTGAAAAGAAAAAGGTCCCTAAGTATAATTTCAAATACATACATTTCACTCACATGAACATCAGTGCTTCATAACTTAAACTGAAAGAGGGGCTCCTGTTATGTCAAATTTACATGTTTGGATGTTGTCATAATGTAGTGACTAATCGCATTTCTTCCTTCATGCTTGAAGACAATTCAGTAAGAAATCGATCAGGAATTGCAATAAGATTTTACATTACATTTTATACTCCCTTACAGTTCACGCCTATCATTGGAGACTTACAGGCCCCGGCAATGATCATGTCCATTTTCAGCACCCTCGCTATTGCCTTCCAGCGGTTTGTCGTCATACGTCTCGATCCATTCGGAAATCGTAACATTGTCACTGCTCCAAGGTCCGTGACGGTGTGTGTGATTGTCTGGATCATCGTCCTTTTCGGCTATATCGTAATACCAGAACTGATAGAGACCAGTGGAGACTTGGTATCAACAGGAATTGCTCCAGTAGCTTCCGTCACTTTCATATTTTTGCTCATCACAACATTATGCTACGTAGTGATTTACAAACAGGTGGCAACAGTGTCCCTCCAAGTTGGACTGCCCTCCGACGTGAAGGCAAGGCGCGCTGATCAGAACCGGAGAATCCTCCTCACGTTTGGTCTTGTCGTGGGGACGACATTCGTCGCATGGGCAATGTTCCCTTGCGTCCTCCTGATCGTGTTCTTTGCTCCACATCTGATTTCGAAGTATTTCCGACCGCTGGTTGACGCTAGTCTCATCTTGCTCGCCCTGAACCTGGTTGGGAACCCTACAATCTACTGGTTTCGCCTCGTCGAGTTTCGACAGCAGCTAATGAGGTGTTTCAGAAAAAGAGGGAAAAGAAGTGGATCGGCAATGCACAAGACATCAAAGGCTGAAACGGGGAATAACAAGGCTGTCTCTGTTACAGAGGCAACAGCAGTAGGAAGAAGTTCAGATTTCGCCGACAACATATAACTTTGTCGTACACTCGAAAATTTGGCAAGATGTTCAAGGAAGTACATTGATTGCGATTGCGATCCGCTTTGAAGTCATCATAGTAAAACAAACTTTGTTTAAGTTTCGTATCAAAAGAATACCAAGATTATGAACGCACTAAGTACAGCTAAACGAAAAGGGAACATGTAAACTTATCTGGACAGGTAAAGATTTTACGAATTTTACATCACCTAATTCTTGGTGGCGTTAAAAATCAAACTACAAAAGTGTTGACATCAAATATTTACTAGCTATACAACGATTCAAATCAGTGGTTGTTGTTTCCTCTTTTAGAAACAGTCCTTTTATTCAAGTTTCTGAGAAATTAAGTGTATTCCCCAGACAAGCTGACCGAAGCCCCCTATATTAGTAAAAGTATTCCTGAATGCACACGCACCATACCTATGCTCCTGTCTTTGACCAATCCAAAAAATCTTACCGTATCCAGCATTCATGTTTCTTTGCAGCCATTGTCAAAGTAGACACGAAAGTTTACCTAATCAAAACACAAAAGTCAAGAAATTTGCCCGTCACGTTCCTTTTACCAACGAGAAAGTTCGTTAAAGCAAGTTCTGCCATTCCAACAGTTACAGCCATCGTGAACACGAGTCAATAATTTCTTTTCACGAGATTATCACTTTGATATTCTAAACTGCAGGAATGGAACGCGATTCCCGTTTTGAAGCGATCATAAGCGTCATTATCAAGGTTACACACTCCTTTCTTAAAATATTCATCACTTTTGAACGGATTGTCCAATTTTCCTCAAACTTTAACTGATGTGTTCTACTAATATTGCTGCATTCTCTCAATCCTTATGTATAATGAAGGTGGACTTGTCTTTTATTAAAGTCAACGCATGGCCGCGATGGAGCCATTCACTGCACGGTACTCATTGAAACTATCCGGTAAATGCAATAAATGAAATGAAAATTCATTTAAGAGTGATGTTTGTGACTAGAAATATGGAAATACCTTTAAAAACGAACCCAAATTAGAAAGTAAAGGAATATCGGAATCTTCATTTTAATTTTCTTTCCCTTTGTCATGATGGTTACACATAATTCTGTATTCATGTTCACAACGTGTATGACATATTACGTACAGTCTAACTGATATTGACAAAAATTATCTCAAAAATCAGAAATTGACAGTTTGTTTGTGTGTGTGTGTGTGTGTGTTTGTGTGTGTGTCAGACAGTGATGAATTTTGGTAGTCTCATCAATAAGAATGATTTAGTTACAATGTATTTCCTCCGTCGTGATTTATTGATACTTTTAATGCCAATTTTAGAACAAATTAATGACATTCAATGACATTTACATGCAAAGTCGATGTTGTGTAGCAATATTGTAATTGTGGAAGGAGGCAGACAGATTTTCGTTGACACTGTGCGTGTGCACAGTCCTTGCATGGGCTGTTAAGGCCGCCGCACACTATACGACTCACGACCTTACGACTGACAGACTTTGGATCCGAAATAAATCACAATATCCTCAGAATAAAAACCGCTTGTTTATTTCAGATCCAAAGTCTGTCAGTCGTACGGTCATGAGTCGTATAGTGTGCGGCGGGCTTTACTTGACTGAAGAAGAGCCTACAAAGTAGAGATTTGAGGAGAGAAGAGACACAGGGAGAACGTAAGGACGGCAAAGAGTGAGTGAACTGGAAGTTGAAGTTGCACTATAGCAGAGAAGCGAGAATAGGTGACAGAAAGATGTCGTAAGAGTGAATAAAGTGAAAATCAGATGACTGGTTCGGAAATCGTTGAGAGGAAAAAATATGAAGCAGAAAGGAAGGGAGAGAAGGGAAAAGTTGCAGGTTAAAAAACCATGGACAGAAGAGAGAAGTGAAATAAATGTGAAATTCAGATAGATATCTCACGAAATTAAGGGGGGGGGGAGACGAATTCGATGGGCAATTCATCACCATGTTTTTCTGTTTTCTATGTTTTGTTGTTTTTTATGTATGAGTTTGTTTTTCATTTCTGTACATTTATGTTGTATTTTATCCGCACGGACCTGCGGAAGATCAGTCTTCGGACTGAAGTATGTTGCCGTGCTGAAATAAATGAATGAAATGAAATGAAATGGAGACTATGGATCGTGGAATCAAAACGCCGATAGGAGGAATATAATCACAATATAAAATTGTAATCATCTTGACATTCATGCATTATCATGCAATGCTACTAGATTTAAAAGAAAAAAAAAAAACCGGAGAAGATTGCTGTTCTCGCGTTACATAACGAAATTCTAACTTTTCCCTGTATGTTAAAAACGTCATTTTCAGTTTATCCAGGGGCTATATATCTAAAAGTCTTCTCTTTGATATCGTGTGTCCTTTTGTGCGAGTCCATTTCTGTGAGTATACTGGCTCATTTCGCAAACTTTACTGATTTGAAGGCAAATTATCTTACGAGATGGACTAATACTTGCTTGTGAAAGGGAGAATCCTATCATCTCTTCTTCAAAATTGTTCAGTGAGCGTAGAATTTGTACCACCGATCGCCATTATTAGATGACATGTGAGGTGCTCTGAATGCCACCTCTCCTTATAAAACGTTGATGTGATATATAAAGGCAGATAGAAGCATTATGCATGACATGTATAGTGTTACCGGAAGAGGTTTAATTCTCAAACGGTATAGTAACACAGAGTCAATTTCCAGCACTCGTTGTCCAGATTTGATGGAGTGAAAGCAATGAAGATTAGCTGTATGTTGTGTTAGTTTGCTAGACTGCTCACCTTATTTGCTGTCATAGCAACCACAATGTCTATACAATTGCTTGACCGTTTCAATGCGATCTCTTAGATTCAATGCAGAATCTCATACATAATATAATATAGTATAATATATATATATATATATATATATATATATATATATATGAAGAGTTTGTTTGCAAAAACCGTTGAGTCCATATTTGCCAAATGGAGATATTTGCGATTAAAGGTCAAGAAAAATAAAGAAAATAATAAGAAAATTTTTGCTTCTTTTGACCATAACTTCAAAAATGTACCTTTATATGTAGTGACCAATATATCATTTAAAAGGTATCATTTTGTACTTTATTACAGAGACCGTACTTCAAAATCTTAAAAAATGGACTTATCGGTTTTTGCGAACAAACTCTTCATATATGGGTCAGAATTGTGAACGATGTACAATTGAGCCAAAACAACACCAAATTTAAAAAATAGGAATTACTCAAAATCATTATCATATCCGAACGAGTATAATTCAAGCTTTGATATGAGCCCGATTATACTAGGATCTTCCCAGAGGAACAATTATATAAATTTTTATTCACCGTGGAAGTTTGCCATGTCTAGAGCAGCGAACGTCCGTGAGGAATAACACTGCACATACGTTTAAATACCATTTTACATAGCATGCAACGATCTGATTCAGATCAGAATCGTAACAAATGTCTCAAGGAATATGTGTGTGTTTTGGTTGAATATTAAACTTAAGTTCTTAACATATACGTAATGCCAGACAACTGACAACTTAATCAAATTCGTTATTTCTGTCAAAATATTACTCTTCCGCTGAACACTTTCTCCAATTTGCGCTCATTTGACAGAAACTCAATATTTCGACCTCTTATTTCACTATCCCATGTTTTAATACTTACTCCCAAATATCAAAATGCTTTTTTTAAGATGTATCTGATCTAGGCAGTCTCTATAACCCAACAAACGTCAGGATCTCATCAAATCTATTATTCACTTTCAGTTGCAGACATTGCCACGGCATCCATGCAAGTTCATTAGGAAATGTCAAGGAATTTTGAAAACCTCATATCTTTCGTACCCACGAGAAACCTCATGCCAAGAATAATTATACCTCCTTTTCAATTGTTCCACATCATTATTTTTTGTAGTCCTCGTAAACACAATATGTTGATAGTTTATCTATAAAGCTCCAAAAGTAGAAGTAGAAGTATAAGAACGTGATTCTCAGGTTTGAGTAATTCGTAGCATTGTTCTATAGACTAATTGGTTGTCATTGGTTATACCGTGCACAGAATGTGCTTGTTGCCGTCTTTGGGAAGAGCATACACAGCACACTCCTTTTCACTGCGTGCACATGTATTATAAGTCAACGTATTGTCGTCGTGGCGCTATTCATCGCACAAGACAGTCTTAGTGAAACCTTGCAGTAGATTTAGTAAAGTGAAACTTCATCTCATCATTATTTTGGCGCTAATAAAGAGATCACAAAATAAGAAGAGTGGATGATATAATTGAAGTCTGACAAAAATATGCAAGTAAAGCGAAAACAATATCCTCATTATTCTCTTTCTGTTCCTTTGTAATTAGAGTGACACATATTGCCATGTTCATAGTTCTTACAACACATTCTAGTAAAAAACGGGATCAGTTTCATGAAGTCATCACATCAAAGTCTCTACATAAATCTCAGAATGGTCGCTCATACATGAGACTTTTAAATCCATTTCGTGAAGTCTCTCATGAGTGTGTGTTAAAAGGGAAAAGTCTCTCATAAGACTTTCATGAAACGGACCCCCTGGTGATTTTGTATTGTGGGAAAAGTGTTCCCTTCATGCAACTCTATTACACATTCGCTTAATAAGTGTACTTTAAATAGTCGTATACGGAGATTCCCGTAGGGATCAAGTAACGACGACGAAAAACAGCACTCAAGGCGACAATAATGTAAAGGGCAGACTGCAACGAATTTAAACAGTCTCGACAACCTTCATACACAATCTATGAATATTCTTATCTTTTTTTTTTTTAATTTTCCAACACATTTTCCAACACAGGAATGGCATTAGCATGCAATGGCTACTTTTTATATAGGCCTAACAATAATTGTACTATCATGCAATGTTGTTGAAACAAACAAACAAACAAAAAAAAAAAACATGTAAAAATTACAGTTCCGGCGTTAGATTACATAGGTTCACAATATTCCCATACACGATTGCTTTTTTTTTTTGAGGGCATAAATGTATCATAATATCTATGAGTCATCTCTGATGTTGAAAGTATCCTTATTCACGCATAATATTATGGCGGTTTGAAAATTTGAGTCGGATAAACTCATGCTTTGTTGGCCAAAAATGCATTTGCCAGTTCGTTTCTTTATTATTACAGATGTAGATATAAATAGTATTCATTATTCCAAGGTTTATCATTTTTTAAAGGTTCGTTAATCCGAATGTGAAAAGAAGATGGGTACTATCAAACCTTCAAAACATCGACTTATCTCATTTTCGGATTAACAATCTCGAAATCAGTAATCATTACATGTGTGGGTATGCGTGTACATACATGCGCCCTCGCGCCTGTGTGTATGTGTGCGCATGTGTTTGTATGTAATCGTAATCAGTTCCATGAATACTAAAATTTGGGTTTAGTTCATCATTATATTCTACTCAGGCAGATTTCCATAATGCGTCCGTTTTACACCGGAGCAGAAAAAGAAGTCGTACGGTTTTTTCCATTTATTTTGAAGCTCCTAAATCAGCTATCAGTATATTATATTTGCCGTATAGCATAATGTAATATTCCCGAAGGTCAAAAACACACACAATAAATCCACATATTTGGCTTGAAAAAAAAAAAAGAATCATTGTTAATTCACAAAGCAAAAGCGCTGAGAATGTGGAATAGACATGAAATAAAAGATGTCATTCCTATTCTAATCAAGACAAACACCAAATCAAGAATTGCATTATTCTAAAGTATCTCTAATGATTAGGTTTGACTGTGTGAGTGATACTGACACTTTCATTTCAGAACATTTGAAAATCAGCATGAAAAACCCGAAATGGGAAACATTTCCCTGACAAATGAATGATTAATGATCTTGTGAAAGCGTTAGGATAAAGAGACATTCTTGATAATGTGGGCTCATTTTGACACTATTTGCCATTATCTCTTTACCCCAAGCATCCTGCTCAGATTTCGATTGCTCTCATATTTGCATGCAGCCCACGCACTTTACATATATTGCACATGCACATAAACGCCCACGAACAACAGAAAAAAAGATAAATAAAAAAAGCCTTCAGACATTTCACATGGTGTGATATTACATTGGCGGATCAGGAGGGGTGGGGGCGCACTGACCCTTATCTTTTGTTTAAACGAAAGAAATAATAAGAGAAAAAAGGGGGAGAGTGGCGTGCGGCCCCCTCCCCCTCTAATTTTGTGAAGGCGCTTCCCCTTTACGGAATTCCTGGATCCGCCCCTGTATCAATTTCAAAATAACACGAAATGATGGAATCCTGTATTTTGGTTATAATCAGAGTTGCTTTAGTTATCTTTTAAACGGCCGGTAAACGTGATTCTCAAGCTTGCATAACATGCATAAAACAACGTCCTGTTCGCCCTCATTTTGCATGATAATGGAATAATATCGTGTACTTGAATAACTTACATGTTTCAATTGTTAGATTCAAATAATATTGTACATGTACATTAGATTAATCAAATGACTCCGTATTATGTTTATGTATGGAAAATGAATGCAGAAATTATATCAATCAATCATAACACATTTACTGTTGTTATGAAAGTGAATAATATTTCATAAATTATACTGAATTTTCTTTCAATCACGTACACGGAATTTTCATTGTTTTATACGACGTTGCATGCATCCTTTGTAGTCAGCCTAATATCAAATTCCCTGTAGTATCTGCAAACTTGTCACCGAAAGTACTAGAGTTAAACTTTGGAAAAAGTGACAAAACAAGACAGACAGACAGACAGACAGATAGATAGATAGATAGATAGATACATACATACATACATACATACATACATTCATACATACATACATACATACATACATACATATATAATGAGAGGGGACATTTCATATCTGATGAATTCTATGCTTACACCTATATATGTGTCTGTTTGATCAAAGATATGGTCCTCTCTAATTGAATAATCGATTAATTGATTATGTAATTGATTCACGATGTGCTGATGACCTTAGAATGTGCACGGTAAGTTTGGCTCGTGATGCACCAGTGCAGGGCTTCTCAGACTGAGGAAATTAACGAGAAGACTCAAAATACCCGTCGAGGTCTTCTGGTTTAGAAGATTTGATAGGTCTAAGTGTAAACGTGTATGTGTGTGTGTGTGTGTGTGTGTGTGTGTGTTTGTGTTAGCCGTTTGTTTAAAATAGGTGTCAGCATCAAGAAAGGGATATATTTTCAGTTTTAATTCAATTTTAATTTATTCCATATTTCTCATATCAGATGACATGATAATAATTCAAATTCTATAACTTTGTCAATGATGTCTGATCGAGATCGAAATCATGTTTCGGGTTGTAGACCTACAGAGAAAAGTATGAGATTTTTGTGGAAATATTTTAAAACACCGACTTACATTGATTTAAAGATTTTGCACGAACGCAACACCATTGTGAGTAGCAGGGTTTTTATTTTTGAAAAAAAAAAACAGTTATTCACATTCAAGCAATTGATGAAAAAAGTACTGCAAAAAAAGAAATTTCTCAGTGGCATTTTTAAATCTTTGCAGAGAGTATCAGAGAAAATTTACGACACGACAGCGTGTACCTGTTTTTGGCCAATTTCGCTCAGAGTCACAAGTTTAATGATCTCTGTCTCATTTTTCGTGGATTACTGATTGTAAGCGAGGTAAGTCCTCCCGATTTGACCGGCAATAAAAGCAAATATGCATTTCCCCTCCCGTTTTTCAAATCAGTGAGGAACAATCTGAAGGCTTATGATGGATGCCTTACGCTTTCTCCTCACGCCGAAATAGCAATTTGCAACGACTGTATTGTCAATGTCGCTGCTCTTCGCAAAAGACGTTTACTGCAAACTTCATCTCGTCTTCCGCATACGCGAGATTTTCTGGCCTTCTATTATTCAGAGCAAGGGGACAAAGGGGGAAAGGCTTGTAGCGTAATTTGCAACGAGATCAAGGAGTGTCCAAATATGAGAAAAATAGCACGCCTAATTTCGCCGCACGAATCAATATTTGAATACTTTTGAGTGCGACTGTTACGTCGCTCGTAATTGTTGCGCGCATGCGTGTCTCTTTTTTTTTTTCATCAACGTTTAACGGTAAATGGATGACTTAATAATTGTCCGAATCTCGATTAGAGTTTTCACGAACGATTGTCCGGTGGAAGCTCGTGGTACCAAGTACCAAGATCTTCTTCACAACAGATGTGTTTGCTCGTGTGTGTGTGTGTGTGTGTGTGTGCGTGTTGGTGTATAAAAACTCCTGGACAGCACTGTTTTTCAGATTTTCAAGAGCTACGTCTTACAAATTACAAAATCCAAAACAGCCTCGTTCTCAACCCTCTTGTCACTTTACCGGATATCGTGAAATTTACCGATATCGTCGTCGAAGTCTTTATCTTTATTACAACGTCCCTGCAGCATCATGAATGACAGTAGCACAGCACCTACTGGGAACATCTACTTTGATTCCGTGCTCCTAACGATCTGCTCCACTGCTGCGCTATGCAACCTCTTCACCCTCTTTGCCATCCTTGGAATCCCCGCCTTGCGACGAGAGCAGAACATCTTTACCTTCAATCTGGCACTCTCTGACCTGGCCCAAGCCGTGTCTCTCATAGGCCAAGTAGGAGACGTGCAGAACGGAACTGTGAGTACCGCATGTGACGAATATCTGTGTAAAGCAGTTACACTTCAGCTTTAAGGAGGAAATCCAGTCCAAAGATAAGTTAGTCAAATAGAAAAGAGTAAAATCTTACGAGTTCAACTGTAAAAATTTGACAGAAATCCGATGAAAAATAAGGAAGTTATGAAATTTTGAAGTTTTGCTAATTTCTGCAAAACAGTAACGTTCTTGTACAGTTGATATGAATATGCTAATGAGTGAGCTGACCATGTCATACCCTCACAATTTTCCATTGATCGTGTGCAAAAAAAAAAAAAAAAAATGACCCAAATTCAATATTTCTATCGTCGAAGTCTGCAACATGATGTTATTCCTGGTTAAATAACTTCAGAATAGTGATCACATCCAAATATCACGATTTGAGCATCGGGCATAATTGCGTTTGAATGGAAAACTGGAAATTTCAAGATTTGATGTTGAAACTATATGGCAAGTTGTGAGGGATGACATCCTCACTTTGCCATTTGCATATTCATGACCGTTCAAGAACTGTTTCCTCAAAAATAAGCGAAACTTCAAAATGTCATAACTTCCTTATTTTTCATCCGATTCCGACCAAAATTTTACCGTTAAAATCGTAATATTTTACTCTTTCTTATCCGATTAATTTATATTTGTACTGGATTTCCCCTTTAAGTAATATCATACTTCACCTTGAAAATCGGAATCCCCATAGTGTACTCAGGGGCAAAGGAGCAACACAGATGCGTTCTTGTGATGTTCAGAAACAGGTCCATGATGGGAATAAGTTTCGCCTACTAGTTTGGATACCTAGGTACATTGAAGGGGAAAAAAAAAGATAAACACACACACACAGCAGCCTTCAGGGGTCATCAAAGGATTTGAATTCATAGAGTGGAATTAGTCAAGTTTACACTCATCTTGATCATGTTTACAGTGCATCCAATAACAACTATTGCATGAGATATTTGGGAAATTAGTGCTTCGACAACAACGAACGAAGAGCAATATCAGTCTAGAATCTTTTCGAAAATCACCATCTACTACGTACAAGGTTATGATCATAACTTCATTTGTAATATCAACGCCATTTGTTAACAATTGATCTGTCATTGTTTTAGCGCTCATTTCACTTTGAGAATATTTGCAAAGTGCTAGAGGAATCTGTTTCCAAAACTCTGAACGCAAGGGAGACTATTTTGATAGGACAAAATAACAGTAGGACAAAATAGTAAAAGTGACGTGTGCCTCTATTCTTTTAATGCGTGTTGGTTGGGACACACCTTGTCATGATCGCGATTCACGAGAAAAAAAAAAAGAAATCCGAAACATCATTTCTTTTCTCATATATTTTCTTCTAAATAAAACGAGTAATATAACAGCAGTGTATTTACTAGAGACTGCTGATGCTTTACTAATTTACAATTTAGACTAAATACGCCAATGCTAATAAGTTTACATCAGATATTTTCTGCTTATAGAAGGCTGTGTAGAGCATCCACCAACTCAAAGAAAGTTCCTCAGCATTGTGTAGTCAGGAAAACATAAAAGCCAATCAACACATTCGCCATCACTGCGTATTGTTATTAAAGCGATGCACGCTACATTGTTTCGGTTTCAGTTTCAGTAAGCTTTATTTTTCCACTTGTACGTAACAGAAGATAAGTATGACAACATCGAATATATTTTTCACAAGTCATGAAAATATAAACAAAATGTCGCATTACAAATATATAATCCTGTAAAATTATGCATAGATATCATTTCAGATCTTTAAGTGTACAGATGGAGGAGACCGTTATCAATAAGCAAAACGCTTGACTTGAACAATGGCCTCTGAACATAACATGCCTTATAACAATGTTTTTATATAACTAAAGGAAGGAACGGAACAATTATACACACGTAGAACAAATAGAGTAAATGTTTAAAGTATTTTAAATGTCATTTAACGAAATAGGACAACACAAGGTGGAATGTATAAAGACGAAAGAAGGACAAAACAAAACAAAATAACACAAGGCCCGAGAATAAGGTAGCCGACTACCCGAGTAGGAAGAGTAGAGGATAGAGAGAAGAGATGAAAAGCGAGGAGATACAGTGTTCAGGAGTTGGGAACTATAAGACAAAAGCGTAATTTCTCATTGGAGTGGTAAATTGCGAGAAGAATATTTCTATAAGATGATTTAAAAAATTGTAAAGAAGAACTGCCTTTAAAGTCATCATTCAATGAGTTCCATACATCCAGTGACATCTGGACCATGATGTCATATAGAATTTTGAGCTATACAATGAGTTTAGGGTTTTCCAAATGATAATCTGTTGCATGACGGGTAGGATATGAATGAATACTATAATTTGAAATATACATTAATTATCTTTAAACAAATCAGGGAGCTGAGTGTCGCATAAAAAACAAAAGAACAAGCTACATGTGAGAGAAATGTGTCATTATCACGTTCAAGTAAAGTAGTAGAATTTTTTTCAGTTTGCTTTTAATTTCCATTGAAACTGACTACCTGAGGATTTTAAGAGCGTATGATTATGATAAATTACATTTCTAAGAAACACGTATAATGTAATGTTAAAACCACAGCCTTTAAGAGTGGATGTAATATACATTCATTTTAATAAATTGTCATAATACATTCGCTGTGGATTGTCATAATTTCAGATATGAACTGTTTAATCTCGTGATTGTTTCTTGAGATTTTCATTATAATAAGTTTGAAAAGACCGATACAGGTGCTTGAGTTATTTCTTTGGTTTCAAAAACTCTTTCAATTAACACAAAGTCATCAATGCCATTATCCAAGAAGGTCCAAGAAATTCCCGACCAATGTCTCTTTTACAGGCATGTCTGGTTTTGTATTTCCTATTCCATTACTTATGATAATCGTAAATATAATGATAATAATAATTATACTTCGAGCATTTTTTCTATTTTTCTTCAGATTACTCAGATACGCTCAGAAATACCTTCCAAACCAGGATTCTGACATCTGCTGTCAATTATTGCTTAAGTTCTAATAGCTATGCTGTAAAAAGTCGGAATGCACCTTCCACTCGACTGAACGTAACTTACATAAATGCTTCCGTGTTTCTATAATGTGATTAATAACTGACATTGCGGGGAAACCTGCAAGTTGTGGTCAGGTGTAATGGAAGGTGCTTTCCAATGTATTTTGCCTATTATATCATACCAGTACTTTCGCAATGGTTGACAGATGATATCACGAGCATCTTGGTTTAGAGGTTGTTTTCTGTGGACGTATCTAAGTCATGTGAAGAAAAACAAATAGAAAATTATCATCGAATATATTGAAGATATTAGAATATTCCTGTCGCCACAAGAGTGA
Organism: Diadema setosum; assembly: GCF_964275005.1. Classification (NCBI taxonomy): domain Eukaryota; kingdom Metazoa; phylum Echinodermata; class Echinoidea; order Diadematoida; family Diadematidae; genus Diadema; species Diadema setosum. The sequence goes on from NC_092697.1 coordinate 29,047,386, forward strand.
TATCTAGGGTATCATTTGAATCAACAAAGGTCAACATGTATTTGCACAGCGTAGGTCCTCCAAGTCGGTTAGCCATGGCTTTCTGTGTAGAATTACAGTTAGAATCATCTGTAAAGGTAGAGCCATTTCTAAAACTGTTTCTAAAAGAGAGCTGCTTTACTCACCATGCCCTGTAACACTATGGTCTCGTGGTGGCCTGCAGCAAATGGAAGATGCGAGTACTGGTTTAGATACAAACGAAAGCAGACGAGGTTCTTAACGTGTTTTCATCTGTTTGTCATTACAGCGCACACCAATTGTTGGAGCGCTGCAGGCCCCAGCAATGATCATGTCCATATTCAGCACTCTCGCTATCGCCTTCCATCGGCTCGTCGTCATCCGTCTCGACCCGTTCGGCAATCGCCATCTCGTCACGGCTTCGAGGTCCGTGACGGTGTGCATGATTGCCTGGTTCGTCGTCCTCTTTGGCTATATCGCACTGCCAGAGCTATTAGAAAACAATGCTGGCTTGGTTTTCTCCGGAATACTTCCGGTATCCACGGTCACCTTTGTTTTCCTGCTTATCACGACGTTATCCTACGTGGTGATATACCAACAGGTGGCCACAGTTTCGAAGCAGGTTGGGCTGTCCTCCGAGGCGCAGGCGAGGCGCGCTGAACAGAACAAAAGAATCCTTCTCACGTTTGGTCTCGTGATCGGGACAACATTTGCCGCGTGGTCCCTCACTCCCTGCGTCATTCTAATTGTGTTCTTTGCTCCTCACCTCGTTTCGAAATACTTCCGGCCACTGCTTGATGCCAGTCTCATCCTGCTTTCCCTCAACTCTGTGGTAAACCCACTTATCTATTGGTTTCGCCTCAAGGAATTCCGGCAGCAGTTGCTACGATGTTTCAGGAGGGAGAGCGGAATCAGAGCATCCGGAGTATCGCGGGGCTCCAGCGTAAATACGAAGGTTGTTTCAGTTGTGTCGGCTACAGAGGCCGAATCCCGGAGTGGAAATATGAAAAGTGACAAGAACATTTTTTGAGCTCTGCCTTTTCTTATTGTTCAGTGTAACACACTCGCACGCTTTGACCCTCTTTCTTAAAGATTTACAAGATTCACAACAAAGTCAAGGTATAGCTTGATAGACTCTCTACCACTTCACTCACGATTCAACACTTCGACACAGAGTAAAACAAGAACAACACTGCTTTATTTTCTATTTTACAAAGATACTACCGCTAAATTTAAAGCACAATTTTGTAAGGAGATCAAACGCACTTTTTTTTTCTAAAATTGCACTGCGGCGCTGGAGAAACGAATGACGGTTTTTGAGTACAGGTAGCATATTCTGAAAATCGAACGGAATTGCCTCAAAGTTCATGTGGTATATGCATGGATTACAACAACTTTAACTCAGCAGTATAGATTCCAATTCGAAAAAAAGGAAAAACAAAAACAAAAATAAGTGTCCAAGCTAGACCAAACGAAGGCCTCCTCCATTTCTTTTAGAATTAATTTTCTTTCTTTTTTTTTCAAATCAGAATTGGGGGTTCAGATAATACTACATGTCATTAAACTTTAGAGACAAATAATGGCTTCAAATTAAAAAAAGAGGTCTCAATAAACTTTGTCATCATTTAGATGTATAATATCTTTCATTTAGATGGTGTGTGCGTGTGGATTATAAATGTGCATGGAAAATGAGGTTCTGGAAGAGTATTTGATTTGGTACGTTCAAATATAGAATGTTATTTCCTGGACTGAAGTCGCCCGACGTTGAGGATGAAGGAGTCATCGCTTCAACAGGGACCCAACACTCGAGGTAAAATAGGTTCAACTTTGCACCCTTACTAATGTTACACTGGAGCACCAGCTTTACGGGTGCAACTTTGAATCTTATGGAACGGAAGGATCGGAAAGAAGGATTGAGAGTTCCACAATCTACAAGCAACGCTTTTGAGTGGACCTCTCAGTTCTTATTTTTACCCTCCAAACATAACTTTGTAATTATACACTTATGATTGAATTTTTGATTCATTTTTGTTATGTTTTGTTGGAAGAAAAATGAGAATGAAAAATGAAATGAAATGAATGAAGAGGAGACAAAGTTGCATTTGTTAATGTGCTCCCATTGTAACACTATCAAAGGTTTAAAGTTGGACCTATCTTTTTAAGAGTGTAAGACTTGGTGCTTTTTGTCAAACAGCACTTAACTGATTCACGAATATTGACACAGCCTGTATAAACAAATGTATTCTGTCATTGGATATGAGTTAAAGTAAATAAATTCGTTAAATCGTCTCCTAAGATATTCATGAACACTGGTATTGTGTATTATTTTATCGGCTACTCTCCCTAAAACTGATACCTACAAAGAATCAGAAAATATTGTATAGTCGGATTTCTTTTTGGTACAAATGCCAGTTTTCAATCCAGTAGATCCGTAATCGTGTATACCTGATTACTTAAAAACCCTTGTATAAGGAAAACGGAGTGCCCTGAAGTGCCATCTTATATTTCCGTGAACAACGTGATTTCATTACGATATCAAGACGCTTGTAGTCATCTAGGCCTACAACGTCAGCTACCTTTATTCAATTGCATAAATGTATATTTGTTTTGCTCTCTGCACCGCAACGGTTTCCCTCAACGAAGATGATATTATGTTGAGGTGTATTATCAGGTGGGTTAAAACAAACGCGAAACAAATCAATAAAGCAGATATTTCCTCTGACACCATTGATCGAGCGAGAAGTGCTTGTTCTGCTTGATACTTAATGGGTATGAAATACAATGTAACATAATTATGATCCACACCACTTGAAAGATCCGTTGACATAGAAACCTGGTGGTCGACGTATGATTGACAAGATAATATCTTTTCTCAATTCGAGCATATAATCATGCAAAGTTTTGGAGAGAAAACAAGGTTTACGAAGAAATAGAGATTATCAACTCCTGTTGTGAGGAGCGTAATGACGATACGGAAGAAATGGGACACAATTAGGGACGTGTTATTTCTCGGTCTGTTCAAAGGAGGCTGTCAGTTAAAGGGGAAGGCGGGTTAAACTGATCAGTGGGAATCAGTGGGAATGTTGGAGGATGATTGTTCCAATTCTTTTGGGGTTCATTTAAGAGTACATTATATCTATTGTTGTGTGAAAATTATTTGCTTCAGAATGGTCTCATATTCAAGTAATGTCCAGTTTAATGTTTCCAGGTTAGCATGCCTGGTCAGTGACGGGGCATTAATCTGCACATTACTTGAATATGAGACCGTTCTGAAGCAAATGATTTTCACACAACAGTAGATATATAATGTACTCTTACATGAATCCCACAAGGATTGGAGCAATCATCCCTCAGCATTCCCACTGATTCCCATTGATCGGTTACTAGCCATCCCCTTAAAGTGCATCGGGTTACGTATAGGTGTACCTGAAGGAAAAAAAAAGCGAACATAACCACTCACACAAGTACACACACTGCAGCGCTCAAGTACCCCTGGACAAGCATGGTATGTACGCACACACACACTCACACACACACGCACACACACACGCACCACCACCAACAACACCAGTTACAACCCGAAATCGGACAGAAAACACCTACACGACCTTTTTAGGGACAACACTTAGCTCTGAGACGATGGGGGACAAAGGAATGGAGATGAGACCAAGTGGAGTTATCCGTCATCCATTCCGAGCAATCTAAATCAATGTTGCTTATTTTAATCCTCCTTTGATAAACGTTGTCACCAGACTACTGGAAAATACATGTTTTTAAGCTTATGTTATTGTACATAAGCTTACATTATCATTAAAATATTTCGTTTTGGGATATCGAACTTTTATTCACATTCGGACTATCAAACCTCATCTCTTATTTTGATTAATTAACGTTCGGTATGATGAACCTAATTTCCTCATGGGATTAGCAAAACCTTCGGATAAACGACAGTTATCTTTCTACTTGACAAAGGAGAATCTAGGTATACGGTTTTGTGCGTTAAGCCACAAAAAAATTCAATAATTCAATAATACAACATAGATATAATTTCATTCCGAAAGCTGCAATTTTTTTATTAGTGGAAAATTGAGCAAAGAAAATGGGATTTCATCGGGATTCGAACCCGAGACCTCTGGACTGCTAGCCCGGTGCTCTAACGAATGAGCTATAGAAAACCCTATTTCAGTGTTCGTCCAAGAAATCCTAAATTCTGAGTGCTCGGATGGTCAGAGGCTATTATAACAGTGTGTTCGTGTGTGACACACACGCACACACTTAAACCTGGCATAAACCCGAAGGATAATTCAACTTTGGGATAATCTTTTTTTTTTTTTTTTTGGTTATAACTTCCCCGTCAAGTTCTATTCTCAATATCTTTTCCTTTCCAGTAAGCTATTGATATGTTGCCAAGTATTGTCTTTTACATCGCCAGTTGATCATGATTAAATATCAAATTCCTTGTCTTAACTTATAAGAAGGCCTAATATACAATTTCTATTATAATCATGTAATTCAAACAAAGATAATGAAGATGATCCAAAGGGCCAAGTTTAGGATTCATCTTCGATTATAAAACCGATGTTTTAGATCAATAAAGACATCATCAAGAGGTCCTTAGAAAACGATGGAATTGTGGACGGTTACAGAGGAAGCATGGGTCCGCTGCACATACAAAGCAAAATGTCAGACACCATATTCCAAAGCATGAGCACAGTAATAGTGTCAGAAGTAAATGATACAAATGAGGTGATGAAAAACAAAACAATTTCACACAGTATTTGAGAAACAAATTAAAATTTGCGTTGAAAAGTTTGCGCTAAAAAGATTTCGTGCCTTTTTAATCATCACTTCAAAGCACATGGATCAGCCTGTATGAAAAAATTATTTTCTGTGTGAAAAAAAAAATAGGAGTAAAGGTAAATGCAATTATTAGTTAGATCATTTATATATGTTGATGTACCCGTAGACACCGGCATTGTATATCAATCCGCTATACTCCCACTAGAAAATGCTTTATGGTCGCACTTCTTTAGAAGTGTAAATGTTACTTTCAATCAAATATTTTGTGATCGTGTATACCTTATTACTTGATTACTTGAATACTTGGCAGGAAAAAGGAGTCCGCTGAAATGGTACCATACATTTCCGTGAACAGTGTTATTCCATTTCGATTAATGCGCTCATAGACACAACGGATTATCAGCACCTGCAACGTCACCTAACTTTAATCAGTTGCACTGATATACGTATATATATATATATATATATATATTATATATATATATATATATACAATATATATATATATATATATATATATATATATATATATATATATATATATATATATATACATATATATATATAATTTTTCTTTTTCTTTTTTTGCTCTCTGCCCCGCAAGTTTTGGAAGATATACCGCAAGATATGTTCTATTGTATTATCAGCTGCATTTACACAAATGCAAAACAAACAACAACACAGATCCCTTGATACCACTGCTCGAGCGAGAATGCTTGTTCAGCTTGATCCTTAATGGGTAATGGAATAATGAAAGACAGAAGCGAGGCCATCGCGATTGTTGTAGGGGATTCATCCGAAAGTCATGCAAGTAGTGGCGGCAGTGACTGCGGAAATGTATCTTTTTATTTCATTTTATTTTACTCGTTGTACAGATTTGTCTGGATCAAAACCGCTGGCATTTTTCACAATGGACCACATCACTCCAAAGATTCGTTGTCATAGGAACCATCTCGGAGACGAATGACCGACAAGGCAATGTCATTACATTTTCTTATAAGTATAACGTAGCATAATGTAAAATCTCGCACGGAAAAACAAATACATGTGGAGAAATAGAGATGAAAATCATGACTTTTGAGGGGTATAATGGATAAGCAGTACAGATGGGAAGCGATCAAAGGGGTCTGATTTTAACTTGCAGTTATATGAACATTTCTATCATTATTCATAAGATGAATTCCGAGAAGTGCATCAGGTCACATTTATTGAGAAATCACTTCAGATTAATCGTGCATTTGTTCTTTCACATTTCCTTGTGCATGAGTGACCACACTCAACATTTTTTTTTTCTGGCGTTCGTTTGTAATGATTATTTTGTGTTTTTTATGTGCATTCTCTTCATTGCATGATTTCTATGTTTTGTTATCATTTCACGGCCTTGCTGAAAAACAGCTTATAGCTGAGGGCAGGCTTTTTACCGTGGTTAACTAAATAAATTCAATTCAATTCAATTGAATTCAACAAAGTTCCGACGATGGTAATTCAAGAACCATGGTAATTTGACATTATTATTCAAATTCATTACATTTACTGAAATTGAGTTATCTGAAAGGCTCAATAATTGACGCAAACAAATATTATAGCAAAGGTTATGTCGTTGATGTCCAATTGCATTCCCTCATCACAGGTACACTAGAATGTCTCATTACTGTATCTTACAGTGTAAGGCATTATAGGTTCGTATCTTTGGCCTACATTACAAGGGACATGGGGACAGAGAGCTCAAGCTATCACTCTTGTCATGTAAATACATCTATACCTCATAATAAATGTTTTTGGTGTCAGTGGAGAAATTGTCATGTTTCGAGAGCATGTTTACGCCTACATCCCCATTGTGACATATTTGTCTTTATCCGCGTTTCCTTGCGTTTCCCTATCTCATGTTTCAGTTAATTTCTACTGTAAGAAACAACAACAACAACAACAACAACAACAACGAAAAAGTAGACTTATTAAATTGCTGATGATATCTCGATGACAATGCTGTCGAGTCATAACTCTCCTGTAGATGTGTTCATGATAACGTATCAAAGATTGGATTTGATAGATGATATATAACAACTTTTTTTTTTCCATTTCTTCAACCATTACTTAGCACGATACTTTCATGTCATATGTATTTTGTTTTTGTTTACGTCGCATTTTATAATCAAATGAAGTATTGCAGTGAAGATTGGCTTATAACTATAAAGTCATTAGAAAATGTGTGAAGGGATTAACATTTCAATTACAAATGATTTGCAAACTTAAGTCAAGGTTTAGAAAAAAACATGAAAAAATAAACCTTGCACTTTCATGATGTATTTAGAACTAAAATAAACGTGTTCTTTCCCCTTTGCTCGGCTGGTGTGTAATCTTTGATTTATAAAAGTCATCTTCAACAAGGAGTGACTTCACCCCTTAACATGCTTAAGCCTTAAATTTATTATCTCCTGCCACAAATACTGTCCTCATTATCTAACAATTCCAAAACTGTCAGATGAATCATTCAGTTATAAAGTGTTGTATACATAACGGCAGAACCACTTTGAAACGGGCTTGACGCGAATTTGAAATAATTTGATAAATAAGCTGATGATTGATCACTTTGACACTATGATTCTGGCGTGATGTTGGCTCTGGCGTAGATTTGGATCGCTCTCATACGTGCAGAAGGAGGACGAAATATATCCTTCTATTTACGGAAAGAATAAAAAAGAAACAAGGGAGACGTAGCAATCGTTCAATGTCAAGTTTGTTGCCATTTTTTGACAAGAATATAATACACATCTCACTTTTTTATGTAAGAGAAATAATATGAACAAGAGAACATAAATTGGACAGAATAACCAACTATCGTCGAAACCTTATAGGAACGATACATTGCAGAGATTGCTAATGTAATCAATGTGAAGTATCAATATGCCTTTCGTGAAAAATGGAGGGACCATGAAACTAAAAGCACAATGCTTGTAAAATTGGGCTACTCGTGGAAAAAAAAAAGAAATCAATGAAAACAAAATATAGTTGGAACAGCAGCAACAACGACAAAGTTTGAAAACTCACTAAAAGACAGAGGGACAAGCAGACACATAAAAAAGATAACAACATCATAGGTCAATGTCGCAAATGTGGAGGAGCGGGCAGGGCAACAGCTGATTGTTTATTTTGAATCAACCAGTACTCAACCAGTATCTTCTTCGAAATGAGTAATGAACACAAGGAACATGACTGATGAAAGTGACAGATGACTGGCTCTTTGCGCATGATCAAGATTATTTTAATTGGACAGTATCATAGGGCTAGTTAATTGCAAAAAGCGTTTGAACTGCATCATCAGGCATTTATTTTTAGGCTTTGTGACACTTTAGTGTTGATAATTAGTTTTTTCCCCTTTCCAGTATTTTCTCACTGGAATGCATATCCGACATAATTAGGTTGATTGTGTATTATCTGATGGTTGATCATGTATTATATGATTGAAAATATGATTTGTGGGGTACATCAAGGCTCACTACTTGTATTCTGATCCCTCTTGTTTATCATATTATCAATTTGCCCAGATGTTTGAGAAGATGCCTCATTAATATGTACACTGACTCAAAAAAAAAAATAGATTATAAGATGAATGATGATGAAACTGTTCTTGTGTATATTGCTATTAGAAAATGGTTTCCCGTCATAAAATATAATATAATAATATAAATAAAATATACAAAATGATTATATGAATAAAAATATAGTATATTAATGGTATTGAAAGTATTCAACTTCGTCGTTTAAATGACTTCGTTTTTAACACATTTCCACTTTATTAAAATGAACATGTATACAAATCTGTGTATATATAATTCTTAACATTATATATTACAACCCATAACTCTCACATAACATACAGACAAACAGCGGTGATTACAATATCATGCCCAGTAATCTTCAAGAAAATAGCATTTAATGATGTGATATTATACCTGCTTCTTATTGCAAAGCAATACAATTATGCGTTTTGGGATGATTCCGAGGAGATTTGGGTTTGACTGTGAAATCAAATTTGAAAGAATACAAATGTCAACACAAAGGACAAACAAATTACAAAACCAAAGTGACTATCCAAGGCCTGCATTTCCAAAGACACAATCAGTTAATGTGGGTGAATAACCAGGTTGAGGGAAATCAGTTTCTTTTACCCTGAAATCGTCTTAAGACACTCATCTACATTATTTGTATGAATAAAATCATTTTTCTACTTCATACATATAGACTCAACAACTATGCGGTCCCGATCGTTGTCCATATAGTTAGGAAACAACCTTTCCTTTCATTTGATATATCATACAACAAGGATGATAGGGTCCTATCGCATGTATGCTATTGGTGACTGAGAGTACACATTTTGACATCCAATTGTACTGACAAACATAACAGTAACTATTTTCGTTCATTGAATTATCACAATATGTTCTCTCTGTGCACATCAAAGAATGTAGTTTCCTCTTTCGTCAACAAAGTATATGTGGTATGCATTTCAGCGTAGCATCAACTTTCAATCAAGTTTTGTAGACATTTCAGTGTCCATTCAACACTATCGACTTCATGACTTGTATAGGTTTATTGATGTGTTACATTTAAAGTACCGTCCTATGTTCACCACGTTTTCAAGGGAATCCCTTTGAAGCGTATACTCGTTTTAACGCAGGGCTATTGAAGCGTATCGCCCTAAGGGGTTTTGGGTTTTCAACAGTAAAAAAAAGGTCATTGAGTCCAAAGCTTATTCCAGTCACTACGGTGGTCGGTCCCTATGGCTTTGGCACGATCGGTTTGCCGTTATATCGATGACGATTAACAGTCAACCTACAAGAAGTTTCCAGGACGCAGCCGTATGGATTAGAATGCCGCTAAGACACTAAAATAGGCACTTATTCAACATCTGCATGCACTTGTTCACCGACCGGCGATCACAACGCAGTCCGCAGGAGACGGTTCGGGTAAGCTCTCATTATTCATCTTATTACTATAGGGTCCAATAGCTATGTCCTGAGTTTCACACATTTTTAAGTTCATTGAATGCATGTTATGCAAGTGAACGGACTCACAAATTCCCTATATTTGAGAAAAGGTTATTGTTACACCACTATAAACCTTTAAAATTCATACTATCATCAGAACTGACTATTTCCGTGGCTCAAAGGAAAAAAGAAATGTTATGACATCATTTGGCGTGTATCATGGTAATCTGGCTGTATTGTATCTGTCAAAGGTGTATTGATTCCCGATGCCTATTTCATTCACAACATTGTACCTACTACTTTCGAGAGGTTTGGCAGCATTTTGTAAGTACCTACACAAAGCTTCTATTTATCAGTGCAAAAGGAGATTGATTTAATCATTCAATTATTAATAGAAAATGTCTGATAGATTACAGTGCCAGAGTAGAAATGTCTATATCATATCTTCTAATTTGACTCAATCTCATTAAATATCAATCGTGTTATGGCTAACAATGTTACTGAAATATCCTGTGAAGTTTAGACTAGTTTTCTGAGATGTAACTAAAGGTAGCGTATTGGCAAATGAAGTGTTGATTTTGAGATCTAGCGGTATCACGACAACTATTTGTGGTCAAAATGCATGCATATCAGAAATCTACAGACTCTAACTAAACCTATACATAATATCGCTACACTGCGAGAAAAAAAACAAAACATAGCGTTTCAACTCATTCGATTCCATCAAAGTTTGTCAGATCAGCAAGCAATACATTTACAACCCGTTATGATTTGCTACAATTACGAATGTACTTTTTTATACAGGCGTTTGCCTTTGATCATATTCTCTGAAATTCGCAATGAAGTTATTCAAACCACAAATGATTTGATAAGTGGCTAGAACAATGTAGAATACGTTATTTGTTACCAGGAATAATCCTGGTGGCGATTGGCCGTGTGTCACCCTCCACCATGCAAATGCAAATGTTTTTGTTCATTGGAACGTTTTATCTTTATTTGCCACACCCAACGTTAAGGATGGGGACATGGGCTGTTCCACGCCACCGTACCCATTTCAGCTAGGGTGCATGCAGCAGGCGGGACAGTTACACGCCGAGTTTAGGGAGTGGTCGGGAGTTTCTTATTGTCCGCTGACAGGATTCCTTGACTTCTGATTTGTGCACAGTTCACGTCGTGCTTTCAGGCGGTTCAATTAAGGTTATTGATTTTTGTGGAAGAAACCACGCTAGTGAGTGAGAAAGCCGAGTACCTTCCCTTTTTTAACAATGAGCTTAACAAACATACCTCCATTGTATACATTATGCCAACCTTTACCTGCGCGGGGTTCCTTATCAGGGTTCAAACCTTGTAAAGAAATTGACTGCCTTGTGTTTAACGAAATGAGAATTTCCCACTGCATTCTACGTCTTTTCCTTACATTAACCCTTTCCCCTTAGCTTTTCCCTTTTTATTATTTTCATTTCTTTTGGTTGGCATACGATTGCAATTGTTCATAACATTATTTTTCCCCTCAGACTGTTTCCCCATTTGAATAGGGCTGTAATTGAAGAAATGATTAAATATTATTTGCTTGTAATTGCTGCGTTTAGAGACGTCGAAAGAGTTCCTTATGTCCCCCCCCCCCCACTAATTTGCACAAAATAAATAAATAACTATTTTTTTTTGTACTAATAATAAACTAAATAAAGGTTATGGCCTTTATGGAAAGACTTCCTTTTGAGACAGCCACCCATTGTACGCGGGACCCCTGTGATTAGGGTTAGTGTTAGGGTCAGTAATAGGGTTAGGGTTAGGGTTGGGGGGGGGGGGGGACATAAGGAACTCTTTCCAGAGACGTATAATTGAACTTAGAAAATGCTCTTCCACAACCCCCCCCCCCCAAAAAAAAAAAAAAAAAAAAAAACATGTACCATCATCACATTCTTTGCATAAAAATGTATTTATTCTATACACACAAAGTGGTGGTTAAGGTCTTAATTCTAAACACATAAAGTGATGGTCATATGGTCATTTTCTTTTTAATGTAATCATTCAGGTGTCCTAATAGTTTTTGGCGCCGTAAAGCTTTACTTTTCACATGGATGCCTTCATGCATTTATGGAAGGCATATCTTCCCTTCTCTTACACACTACATTTTTGTGAAGTCACTTCTTCTACTTCATCATTTATATCCCCATTCTCCCTCTCTTTTTCTTTCCTCTCTCTTTCTCTCTGTCTCTTTGAATCCATTATGGTACGAAGTGCATGCAATACTTATTACAGCATGGTCTAAACCGTTACACGTTATGTCAAACTATATCCGTCCCCTCCCCCGTCATACCTATTGCCCCTTTATTATCGGGCAGTATAATTTGACAGAACATTTTTTTTTTGTTCTTTTTTTTTTGCTCGTGTACCAGAAGTGCAAACAGACGAATAGCTGAAAACCCAAAATATCCTTAGCACGAATGTTTTACCATTTCCCCATTTTGCAAGTAATATACAAGTCTCTCAGGTGATGCTTATGGTGTGGCCATCTATCATTACGCATGTAAAATCGTCCTGGCGTCCTTGAAGCTTTGTCGCTATTATGCTCTACTTTCCACGTGGATGCTTTTGTACTTTTATGGAAGGCACTTTTCTTTTCGTTTGCCTTTCTCTTACGCGCTACATTTTTTTAGAATTGATTCCATCTCCCTCTTAAGTGAGGTACGCATTGCACGTATAAATTATTACAAATGGCATCATTTTGAAAAAGTTATACATTATTCTAGTATAAATTTTCTCTGCCTAGGGTCCCACTTAGATTGGACCGTGATTGACGAAGCATTGTTTGGTTGAAATTTATTGTAAATATACGATCGATTTAACATAAAGATCACCTTCGCATGAATCGTCCTATCATAAATGTTTCTCAATCTTATTCATAGAAAATGATAAAAGTCTTTCAAGGGGTGGGTATGGTCATTTCTTTGATTTCACATCAGTCAGGTGTTCCTGATAGTTTTGCGGACTTCATGTTTTGCTTTCCACATGGATACATCCGTTGTTTAATACAAAGTTTGTCTCCATTTCTTCCATTACTTTTGAGATTTTTTTTTAAATCTTAAACGACATCGATTCCTTTTTATGCTTTCTCTTATTATGATAAAGAAGTAAATATTGTAGTTATTACACTAGTTATTAATCAATTTCGATGTCAAGGGGACTAGGTAACGGATTTTTTTTCCAGAGTACAAGTTCACAGTGCATCTTACCTACACACCTGGGGCCTATATGTCGTTTCAACACAGTTTTCCGCCCATTCTTATAGGCACCACTAAAACGTCGTTTCAAGCCTGTCCGGCTAAAATCCCCTTTCCCTTTCAGTTGCCTTTGTCTGTTAATAGGTCCATTGCTAAACAATTCTTCAATAGTACTTCGGACAATGAGTTCCAGCTTCTTTGGCACCAGTTTGGAGTGAATACCGTTCTGTTCAAAGTCAATGGGAATCGTCCATAGTTAAGCTCTGTTTGCATGAGTGCGGAACAGCTCCTTCAGAATTAGGCCTGACTTTCGTTCACTGTGCCGTGAGTCATAGATTTTCCTCCTTAATAACTGCTATTATTCTAGGGGTTTAGTTCTTCCGTCAGAAAATGGGGCATAGTGCACGCTAAAGATTTTCCCCTTCATGTACTACATTTTCATTCAGATTCCCCTTCGCCAAATTCTGTATAAAATAAGTTTCAGGGACGGCAACCGACATTGGCAAAATCCATAACATCAGCATTCAAATTCAGGGAGTACATTAGAAAATTGCGATACCCCTCATGACTAGGAATGACATGTCGTAACATGTGTCATTCTACGGGCATTTGTCTCATTCTTATTTCAAGTAGGCCTACAGTCACATGAAGCGCCGATGCAACATACCCTTCAATAGGTAACAGAGATAAGTAATTATAAAGAAAGAGTAAAAGCAGCTCCACCCCAATGTAAAATATCAATGTTACATTAGGTCAAGACTCTTCTGAATAATTGTAATCGTTTTGCAATTCATGATATATTAACATAGCGCGTGTTCCTCGCAATACATGTTGCATCATATTTGGTCATATTTCCATTGTTTACAACTAATGGACAATGGTCTTTCTGACACTTCAAATCAAAATAAAATGACAAGGAGCTTTTTTTTTCCCTTAAATGTAAAAAAAAGGGTTTACCTCAATCATTTTAACGAGCACTCTCTTTCTGTTTCTATTATTTATTTTGTCCTTTCATCATGTACAACGATTGCACTGCAAAAGTGATAATCATTCTCTCCTATGTTGAAACAAACAAACAAACAAACAAACAAAACATCGAAACATAACTGGATCGCTTGCTAACCCCGATCGATGCTTAGCCTTGTTTGAACAAATGGCCCTTATTCTTATAATGTATTCAAACTGCAACCCCACATTAATGAAAACAAATGCTCTTAAAAGTAACGTGGTAAAACTCTATGTTTGAATCTGCTTTATTACGCAGCAAATATATTCAAAGGTGTTCTATTCGTTTCCCTGTTCACCATTGTTGGTCATAGTGATCAGTGTGCTCTTATTGGGAGTCCTTGTTTAGTCCAAGCTGAGGTAAATAAATGAACTATTCAGAACCTACATGTAGCGCATCCCCACATTCGGGAAAAGGACATTTCTTTCTTTTTCTAAGTTGGATAGATCTGCACTTTATTCGTTTTCAAAGGGACATAATGGAAAGGAAACATAATGAAACAATTTATGAAATTAATGATCAAACAAAGAATTAATTTGATAAAGTTCATTAAAGGGGATGGCTAGTAACTGATCAGTGGGAATCAGTGGGAATGCTGGGGGATGATTGTTCCATTTCTTGTGTTATTCATTTATGAATACATTATATATCTATTGTTGTGTGTAAATTATTTGCTTCAGAACGGTCTCATATTCAAGTAATGTGCAGTTTAATGCCCCGTCACTGTACCGGCATGCTAGCCTGGAAACATTAAACTGCACATTACTTGAATATGAGACCATTCTGAAGCAAATAATTTTCACACAACAATTAATATATAATGTACTCTTAAATGAATCCCACAAGAATTGGAACTATCATCCCCCAGCATTCCCAATGATTCCAACTGATCAGCAGTGGCGGATCTACGGGGGGGGGGGGGGGTTAAACCCCCCTCTTGGGCTTCCAAGTTAAAAAAAAAAGAAAGAACACATAGCCAAACAACAGACAATATTAATCAATTATTTTAAGACCAAATGAAACAAAAAAAAAAACACTTTTCTTGTGTAAAAGTTGTCAATTTCAAAACTGAAAATGCAAAATTTTCGCCCCTAACGGAGCGAAAATTATAATACGCTAACAATATACATTATCATACCTATGCATTATAACAATATTTACTTATGAGTAAATCTGGTGTATAGAGTGTGCCCCGTGGAACATACCTTCAATAAACCCTACATTTTTCCTTTTCTTCGATGCTTCTTGTTATACAAGAATAATTTTTATTGCTCGAACAATGTGATTTCCTTTTAACTTTTAATGAATAATTTCAGGCGAATGGCAAAGTGAGAGTGGCTCTCTCGCTCTGTCCGTCAACTTATAGTGAAATGAATAGTTTGCATAAGTGATGATCATAGTCCTTCGCAGTAATTTTTTTTTACTATGTTTAATTCCCTATACAGGAATTTGATTTAAATGCCATATAAACGCGACATTTATACTCTGTTTTACAAAAAAAGGTCCTATATGCGTGGGAGGGGTCCCCCTCCCCCCCCCCCCCCCCCCGGCTTGGTCGCTGCGTTCTCTCGCCGAGGATCTCACACCGTCACATAAAATGATGTTATACCCCCGTATAATCATAGTCCTTCGCAATGATTCTATCCACTTTTCAATTTCCTAGATATTTGCTTTTAATTGCTCTATAAAAGCGACTTTTGTACTCCGTTTTTACAAAAGGTCCCTACCGTGGGAGGGGGTATCCCCCTCCCACACCCCCAGCTCGGTCGCTTCGCTCCCTCGCCAAGGATTTCACACCATCACATGAATGTGCCCCCCTCCCAAACCTGAAATGTTCCAGCGAGCTTGGGGAGCGGGTGGGGCTGCACCCCCCTCCCTCCCTAAAAAAGATATATAATTCATTTATTTACTTTTACATATTTGGGCAAAAAAGAGGGGGGAAATAGAACGTGCAAGTATGCTTAAAATCGCAAGCTGGCAGCCCTAAAAATGAAAAACCTCCCTACTGTGGGAGAGGGGATACCCCCTCCCATACCCTCACATCCCCCCCCCCCCCCCACCCACTCGCTTTGGTCGCTCGGGCTTGGTCTCTATGCTCCCTTGCAATACCTAGCTCAGCCCCTTAAACCCCCTCCTTGGAAAAAAGCTAGATCCGCCCCTGATCAGTTACTAGCCATCCCCTTTAAACATGTAAACAAAGTTGCCAACATGAGTAACAAAACATCGAGCTTCAGTCCTAACGTCGAGGATACCATGACATGGGAGCGATATTTGTCTCCTTTTATATTTTTTACCGCTTGATTAAAGACTAATAATTACGAATATGTTTATACTCGCCGGCGTGGAAGTATTAAACAACTCAGAGGTATTAGTGTTATTGACTCTCCTCCTTTCTTGGATCCCACGTGACCGAATTTTGATGCTATTGACCACTAAGGCCATCATTGTGAGGTATTCGTCTTTGTTTTAACTCTCTCTCTCTCTCTCTCTCTCTCTCTCCCTTTCTTTGCAGGGGTCGTGTCAGAATCCGGTAGGATGATGCGGAAGTTTCTCTTAATTGGTATCTTCTGTCTTCTGCAGTGGCGTGCTGCCTCTGCAGAGTCAGGTAAGCGTTACCATGGTTACGCCTAGCCTTCCAAACACATTTATCACAGACTGTATCCACGTTATGATCATGATAAATGCTGTCCTCTCAGTTTGATATATGCCTATATACATTCCAGTGTGAAATACGATATTCTTTTTTTTCAGTATAAATGTGTTGTATATGTTTGTTACGGCGACAACACAATCACAAACGAGTATTGGTTTTGCCACTCAGCCTGCTTAGGTGTTATAAATAGTTGATATAAAAGATGATGTGAATGATTTATTTAAGTTATTTTCAATTGTGAGAAGCAATTGTTAAAGATCATGGCATTTTTCTTTAACTGATTCCTTTTTTCTCAAATAATATTTATTCATTTCCATTCAAATAATACAGGAAACATCAATTCGCTCTGGTATGACTGTATAAATATGAAACTGATGCAATGGTGAGCAATGGTGCACACACACACGGACACTCACACGCACACATACAGACGATAAACTGTATAGCTTTGAAATTCAAATGTTTTACGGTGTAACCATGCAGGGTGGTAAACTTCCCTGGTGTGTAGTTGTAGCTGACCTATGTAAGTAAGGGATCTCGTCTGACCACTCTGTGTAAACACGGAGTAACAACACGAGTGCATTGTGCTTATTATGCAATATAGCAGCCTATGTAATGTTGGTTTTATTCTTATATTTCAATTTTATTTTTGCTGATATAGTTGAACACGAAATTGTTA
Organism: Diadema setosum; assembly: GCF_964275005.1. Lineage (NCBI taxonomy): Eukaryota > Metazoa > Echinodermata > Echinoidea > Diadematoida > Diadematidae > Diadema > Diadema setosum. The sequence goes on from NC_092697.1 coordinate 29,064,733, forward strand.
CTCTGTCCGGGCAAGCATCGGAATACGTCCTCTCTCCGTTTTACCCGGAAAGTTACGATAACAATCGAGACATAATCTGGCACATCACCGCTCCGGTGGGTCATGGCGTGAAAATGGTCTTCGTCGACTTCGAGCTCGAGACCGGTTTCGACTTCCTCGAGGTCGGCTTCGGCTGGTCGCCCGAGTGGGAAGGGGCGGGCATTCTGGGTAGATTTACCGGGACGAATGTGACGTCAGAAATCATGAGCCCAAACCAGATCGTGTGGATGCGATTCACGAGCGACGTGTCAACTTCTGCTCGTGGATTTATCGTCCAGATCAGCGCTTTTGAAAATGAAGGTAGGAAATACACTGCAAACATATAGTCTATATTATCACTACACATTCATTAAATGGAACTTATGGATCTTCTTTGATATATTCATTGCAAAGTTAAACATCACTTCCAAAGAATGGAAAAGTCGCCGAATATCTATTTCAGATTTGGATATCTTCAAACTACTCTAGAATCTTTGCCTTCCAATAAAATGTAATTCATATTATTTTGTGACAATTAAGTTACCACAGAAGCAAATAAAAAGTCAGTCACATCTGTGAAAAAAACTAGTCTTGAAGTATGGAATTGGCCTTGAAAGTCAAGTCAGTTGACATGTTTGGTTTAACCGCAAAATGTTTTCGATTTCAAGTCATTCTTGAACGTTTGATTTTCAAAGAAGTTAATGAAAATGCCAACCTTTTGAATTTGGGAAAAATATCAAATTTCTTGAAGGTGATTGGTTTTTCAGGTTTATCATCATAATCACTGGATAATTCTTTTTTTTCTGTTGAGGGTTTTGCCTTTTGATTATTGAAATAATGTGGAGACCGATCAAATGATCAGATCGACAAACGATTGACTATAAAATGGATGAATGATAAGACAGATTGATTGGCTCATAATATGTCACATTGTTTATTCATATAATAAACATTGTTGAACAACAATAATTATTGTCTTTAATGTGTATATTTATATACAAGATACTTAAACATGTCCTAATCAAACATATTGTTCATCTAATAATAATCACAGCTGTGGAAAAAAAAAAAACCTCTTGCACAGAATTTAGTTTGGTCATAGAAAAATGCTCCCCTTAACAAAGTCCTTTGTTTTAATCTCTGATCACGCCAGGTGAACATTATCTTAACTCACTCTTAACTCATGAAGCACAGATAAGCACTCTTCCACATTAGTGCAGTCTATAGGATACTGTATACTAGTAGTTTGATGTCCTCAGAAACACACATACAAACACACGCCATTCGATCATTCCCAATAAAGCCCTCTAATTCTTATAACTCATGAATGGGCGTGGACCGGCCCAACTAGGTCTCGATCTTACCAACTGGCATTCAAAGTAAGGAAGATTCACTCGCACTCACAAAAGCCAAATCCTCTTTTAAGAACAAGATTATCGGAAATCTCCTTGAAACATAATCTTAACCACAATTCGTGTTCCGGTATTTGTCGACATTCCGTTTTATGCATGGCTGCCCACTGGCCTTTCACTCTCTGGCCACAATAATCGCTTCACCTATGTGAAGAATGCACGGAGGACGAGTTCCAGTGTTTGAGTGGACAGTGCATCAACAAAGACCAGGCTTGTGACGGCAACAATGATTGCTTGGACTTCTCTGACGAAGACCTATGCCGTAAGTCTCAATAGCTCATCTCGTTTCTTGTCCAAGTGCCCCCCCACACGTATAATGACATCAGCACCACTATTAGACCTTTTGAAAACTCTGTGCTGATATTTTATATGGACACAATGCGGCGGAGTGAACCCTCTTCTGACACACCAAAATAGTTTTCCAAAAAAGCGGAATATGTGGTTCCCGCTTTCGAAAGAGGATGCTTGCTTGTAAATGATTGGACACTTTTGTAGTAGATTTCGGCTGAAGATGAAGCAGTCAAACTTAGCACATATCGTAAACAAGTTTCATGCTTGAACTTGTAATATGAATCATCGCTGAAAACTTCTGGAACATTCCCTGAACAAAATGATGTATTTGCCAGGTATATAGAGATTACAGTTTGGCGCCAAGTTGCACAAACGCCATGATATACAGTGTATATTCATTTACCTACCAGTGCCCTGCAAATAGATTGGACCCCACACGTACGTGTGTGTGTTATCATGTACCATGATAACTGGAATTTACGTGCAATATCATAAGCCAGAAAGATCTAATTAGCTAGGATTTTTGTCAAATTCCGGGGAGGTCATACGAAGCAGTATAATGTGGTCATTATGTAAGATATTGTGCGCGTTTTCAAGTTCACTACATTATATCAATTAGAGGTTATTTTGATAAGAATTTGCATTAATATTGCAGTGAGAGATTGAGAACGAGATAAATACTGCACTGTTGTAGTAGCATATATAGTATATATACTGGTCAAACTGAACATTTCAAAAGTGAAGACGACTCACACAGAAGCATATAGAAGTTTGTTTTCATGCTCTGTTCTATACCCGTAATAGCAACGTGCGAAGAGATCCCCCTGGAGGTGTGTAGGAGTCGATTGGATTACGACACAACTTTCTTTCCTCATCAGTACGCCACCAACGCCACGGTTGCCCAGCAACGCTTTTCAGAAGTTGTAAGTGGCTATTTATTTATCGTCTTTATAAATGTAACCGAATCGCGCATCTATTCTGTGGCTCTTACTAACTGCAGATCAGTTTTTATTCTTTATTTGAAAAATTAAAAATTTTATACCTTTTGGTTTGCCGCAAAAGCCAACTTCACAAATCCTAAACAAATGTAGTCGTGAAATGATTATATAACGTAAATGATTAGAAAATAACTTCTGCTACGGTATATATATATATATATATATATATATATATATATATATATATATATATATTCTGATTGCCAACCATCATCTGCTGCTTGGCACTAATGGGCGCGACAAAAACACTCTACTTATCAAGAGCTACTGGGTATTTCTGAAGCATGAAAGTGAACACAAATTCATCATGTACTGGCGTGAAAAAAAAACAACAACAACAACAAAACATTGATTATATCTTAACCACTCCATGGAATCCACTGGCAGTGTCGTCATTGTGCATATTTTTATGTTATATTTTATTACATTGTATTATATTATACACTACACTGGCTTCCTGTAGAAAAACGTATTAACTTCAAGATTATTCTTCTTGTTTACCGTACATTGCGTAAATTTGCCCCTGTCCACCTTCAAAATACTCTTCATCTTCACCAACCACCACGTAATCTCCGTTCATCAAACTCGCTAAAATTACAGGTACCTCGAATCAAGCATAATTGGGGGGATCGGGCTTTTTCATATATGGGCCCAAAACTATGGAATGGCCTACCAAAATCTCTTAGAGAAGCATCTTCCATTGATAGTTTCAAAAAGAATCTCAAGACATATATTTTTAATTTGAATTGAAAATATTGTATACCTGTATGTATAGTATGTGTACGTATTATAGGACTATTGTTTGTTGGTTTATTGTCTTATCGTTTTCTGTGATTCTGTTGTAACGTGACACAATATGTACTCTGTTCTATAGCGCCTTGAGTATCTTTATTAGGTAGAAATGTGTGCTTTATAAGAGTCTCACTATTATTATCATTATTATATTATACTATACTGTATTATATCATATTGTATTATGTTATATCATAATATAATATAATATAATATAATATAATATAATATAATATAATATAATATAATATAATATAATATAATATAATATTATATTATATTATATTATATTGTGTAATATTATATTACATGATACTGTAATGTATTATATTAATAATCATAATAAGGGGGAATAGCCCTCCATAATTCCCATCACTTGAACAATAAGAATTTGTTACCATATCGCCAAATTCAACCAAATTGTATGTACACAAGAAAACCAATAGATGTGACAGTAATCTAATTTACGGACTTCGCGAGCTCGTAGGAAACGGATTAACATTTTGATTGGTCAATTATACACTTTATTTCGTTACTTGTCATGCATAAGAATCACTATTTCAATAATTCTGTTACTATCTATGTTGCTACGGTTTTTTCCTAATTGCGAAATGAACGAAATATCGCATTATTGATGGTGTAAATATTATGTATTGTATTGTATTAATATGCGTGGCCGTTTAAGTTGTTTTCCTCTTTTCACCCTTGTATCAACAAAAGGTTGTAGCCATTTCTTCGTGCCACTCCCAGCTGATCACCTTCATGTGTTCGCTGCTCTACCCAGAGTGCGCGCACAACGGACCCACACACCGGATGTGCTACTCGGACTGCGTATCCGTTAGTGATGCATGCCGGGACGAGTACGAGCAGGCGTGGAATCGCCCCTGGCCATTTCAGTGCTCAGGATTTAGCGACGAAGACCAAGTAGGGAGCAGCTGCTTCGGTCCTTCCGGAGGTAAATCTGAGGATTTTAGTGCTAGGGGAAAACAATGATACAAGAAAAGGCTGAATTTAAAAATAGACACAACAAAAAAAGTTAAGTACGAAGTGCAAAGAAGGGAACGAATTTGAGAGGGACCTCAAACTTGAAAGCAATATAGCCAGATTTTTATGTGCAGAGCTACCGAAGAAAATGAAAAAGGGGTGAACAGAGCAAGATCTACGAAGGCTGTTGCAGAAAACAACCCACACGCTTAACGAATAACAACCCATTCTGATGAATGGCGTATCCGCTCCGAACAAAGATTAAAAGCACAATCACTAGGAACACAAATATTTGGTCGTAGAAACATGACTTCTTTCCTTTTCACCTTGCTGATGGCTTCGATGACAGAAATGAGTGCTCAAGTGAGGATAAATAATCCAAGAGTATTTGAATAATCTATCGTGTAACAAATCATAATAATGTTACTGTATTTCATCCTTCTCTTCTTTTCTCTATATCCTCTTTATCTTCTCCTTTTTTTATCAGATCCTGCTCTGTACCCATGGTCTCACCTTTCCAATATTCCTGCCAGGTTGATGACAGTTTTTTTTTTTTTTTTTTTTTTTTTTTTTTTTTTAAGTGCCACTGTCAAGCGTATTACCCATTTCCAAAACTACTTGACGCTACATCCCAAATATCTCTGGTGTCAATGCTCAATGTTTGCTTGGTTGTTATTTTTTTCCATTGTATTCACACTCTTCATACCAGATATCTTACGCACTGGGGTGTGCGGTACGCGTCCAGGGTACGACTCCGGAGGCCAGTCTCGCGTGGTCGGTGGCGTGAACGCCCGCAGGGGCGAATTCCCGTGGATTGGCTCCATGCGAAGGACCAGCGACTCGACCAGAGACCATCTCTGCGGAGCGTCACTGATCGGCAGTCGCTGGGCTATCACCGCTGCCCACTGCATGTACGTATTTTTTTTTAATCATTGAAACCATGATTTAATGGCAATCAACTTTTCATACTCCCAGGCAAGATTTAAATCAGTGTGTGATCTGTGCTCCCAGTGTGCGGGTAATATAAACACGATGTTCAGTTCGAAATGATCTATGGATTTTTTTTTTTTGCAATGTTTGAATAGCCGCAGTGATGAAAATTGATCGAGGTTTCACATACACTATGTTTACTATAAAAGCATCAAAATACAAATAAGATGTACTTTTTGCTTTATAAGCTATATTCGTCCAAAATAAAACATTGTATGCAGTACAGTGCACTTTCTAGTTTACTTTTTCCCCAAAGCACACAGTTTTGTGATCAATATTCGACAACTATTGTTGTTGGGACAGGGGAAATTATGTATAAAAATGAAACAATCAGCTTTTAAAGGTCCAGTTTACCTTTGGGAGCAGTGATTTCAAAAATTTTCAAGATATCATATTTGATGCATATGTGTAGGTCTGTTGTATCATAAAACATCCTACCATATGAAATATTTGCAATAAAACCTAAAATATAAGGAGATATCAGGGTTTTTCTCAATAAACCGTAACTGTATACGGTTTAGTCTGGAAAAGTTTTTATTATAACTATTGTTCACATTTTGTGTATTTAACAACACTTAACATCGATTATACGGATTCAAATTTTGACAGTGGTTGTTTCTATCCCTAACTCACATTTTAGAACTATTTCATAGCACTAATGCTTTCATCTGCAAATGGTAAATTATGCCTTTAAGATGTTATATTTGCATAACTGGTGATCGCACGATTCCCCATAGAATGCGTGCATGTCTGAGCCTGACAATGTACTAAGTCCTTAAAAAACTTTATACAGATGTATCCTACTTCCAAATCCTGATTAAGATGGAATGCCTTTTCCGAGTAATCGTCCTCTTGCATTTAATTATTAACCTTCGCTTGCAGAGGAACAAACACACGTCTCTAAAAATAATAGAAAATTACATTCAAACAAGCTCAAAAAGACTGATGTCATCATGATAATGACGTTTACAACCTTGATTTTCTCAGTGTAAAAAAAAAAAAAAAACAACAACAAAAACTGGTACTACAAATATCCCTCCCTTGGTTAATCTTTGTTTTTCTTTGTTTTGTACACCCAGATTCTCCTACGTAGATCGCTTGATTTTCGGCACCATCGATTTAGCGGGGGAATCCAGCACCGCCGTGAGCGTTCTGGTCGATGAGATCTTCATCCATCCCGACTACGACGGCGATTCTTCCGACAATGATTTTGCCCTCATCAAGCTAGCCGAGGATATCCCGTTCGGTGACAACGTCAGACCCGTGTGCGTGGCGGAGTCGTCGGACGAGCTGAGAGCGTACCGACGCTGTCTAGTCTCTGGCTGGGGTTTGACGGAACAGGGAGGTGAGGACTTCAGATGAAAATACTATTAGCATTCATACGTAAAACAAAAAGAAAAAAATCGGGATGACGATTGCGATCAATATCTCAGATTTTTTTTTTTCATTTCTGTTTTCTTTTAAACAAGCGTACACATGGTCAGAAATAGCAAGATTTGTATCCCACTATATTTCCGCTTGAGTCGATCCCACAAACACAAAAGACATGGGGGCTTTCTGCTGTTGTTTTGTTCTCATTGTGTCTTTTATGCTCGGGTTGGATGGGGTGAGCTGTTCAGCCTGTAAATAGTTATCTGAATGAGTCCCAAACTTTCGTCCCTCACTGATTACATAATACAAATGATAATTCATAATCGACATTGATGGCTTTTATGTCTCTGATGAAGATTTGGGAAGATGACTTTAATGAGAATTACTTTCATTTCGATGTTTTTGTGCATCACGAACATAATGCCATGATTGTAATGATGATGATATTAATATTAACAGCACTGACTGACAGTGATGATAATGATTATAACTAACGTTGAAAAGGTCATCGTCATCATTATCATCATTTTTGGTCATTAATAGGTCCATTTTTGTGCTAAAATCATTTCTGACATAAAAAGAACAAAAATCCATGCATTCTTTCTTACGCTTTCTTTCGTTTTTGATGTAGGCCGCATGTTGCCAGATACACTCCAAAAAGCCGTTGTCAATCTTCTCCCATACGAATACTGCAATTCCACGGAATCCTACAACGGTACTCTGACCGAAAACATGATATGCGCCGGGTACGAAAGAGGGCGTATTGACACTTGCCAGGTAATATTCCAGATAATTTTCATATTTTCCCATTATGCAGTACATAAATCGACAACTCCATGCATAGATTTGTGGAATTCATTTTCGTTCTTGCGCAGAGAAACAGTACTTAGAAAAACCTGAAGCAAATTGCACTGAACAGGGATGATGACATCTACAGGAGGTTCACATATTTCAGAAATGTAGCAGTGTAATTCCATTGTAAATACCGCTTGCTTGCGAGTTCACCTGTGTATAATCTATGCATATTTTGTTCTTTTGTTCTGCTTCCTTGAGCTCCAACTCATGCATTTTTATGGTGACTCTGGCATGTCATCATCCTTGTTCATTGTAATTTGTTTAAGATTTTGAAAATATTCTTATTCTTCATCCCAATTATCACGAATTCTGAAACTCTGTCCTCAGTGTAACTAATTTATAGTTGTTCAAATGTACAAATCTGAAAATCATATGGAGGTCTCCTTCAATGTTTTTTTTTTTTTCATAATTAGAAATAATTTCTAGGGAACATGGCTCAAAATTCATTTCCCTCCTGCTGGGTACTCAAATATTATTATATTCATGCTGACCAAGTGTATCAAAATAAAACCAACGAAAAGAATCTCCATGGATTTGTTCCAAGTGTGTTTATAGATTATTATTGACGAATGAATCTATTCTTAGGTGAGGACGAATCAATGAATTTTCAATTACAACACAAGTAGCAAACTGTAGTCGCGTAAGGAGTGAAAACAAGGCATTCGCGTAAGAATAAATAATAAAGTTAAAAAATGGCCCGCGTTTATAGAAGAGAAGAATGGCATTGAATATCATTTTGATCTTTGACCCACGAAGGGAGACAGTGGCGGACCTCTGACGTGTGAGGGCGACGACGGCAGGTGGCATTTGGTAGGGGCAACAAGCTTTGGCGAGGGATGCGCACAACCGAATTTCCCCGGTGTCTACGCGAGGATCTCGCAGTACCAATCGTTCATAACGGCAGTGGTTTCTGGAGGTACGTATAACACACTCAATTATAGTGATAGAGATAAGTTATCTTGCGTTATGCTTTACCTGAAATAGGGAAAAAACAGCAAGTTGCGGATGTTGCACCATATACTTTTATGCGTGTGCTTTATACAGACGTCCCAGTTTGTCGGCTGATTCGTGTTTTATCTCTATCTTTATATCACAGGGAATAAGGATGTGCTGGGGTGAAGCTGTAACACCATGTATTTACCAAAATATTAGTAGTCGAATAAAAATACACACATGACAAATAAAATACCTACATTTCTTTTATACAGAAATATCATAGCGCAGTGATTTTAGTCGCCTGTTGCCAATTACAAGGATGGACAAAACGGCGTCATCTTTATTACGATGAATTATTCGTACAAGTTCCATGTTATATAGTATGGAGATAGAGCACGGCACGGAGTGCGATAGTGTCAGTGCAGTGAACGCGAGGTTTCTGTAGATAGGTGCCGCCTCTGCATACGAGCCGCTAGGCGAGTACGCAGTGCACACCATCTGAAGCGTATCCGGGCAATTACCCCCCGAGGGCAATTACCCCCCGGCTAAATACTGATTAGTGGTAAGGTTAGAGTTAAGATTAGGGTTAGGGTTGGGTTTAGTGTTAGGAGTTTGGGTTATGGTTAGGATTAGTTTCAGGATTAGGATTAGGATTAGGGACAGGGGAAGGGTCCGGGGTAATTGCCCAGGGGGTAATTGCCCTAGACCCCATCTGAAGATACCGAGCGTCTACTGCACTTACACTGTCGCACAACGGAATAAGTGGGCTATTTCTTTTATGAAATAGCGACTTTTGATCAATACCCCCCCCCCAAAAAAAAAAAAAAAAAATATATATATATATATATATATATATATAATAGAAACGACATTATACACGATGAGTGATAGACACATTTCAACGCGATAACGCCTGGTAACGGCAGTCAAAGGCCAGCTCACACTGCGATTCTTGCGATGGGTTGTAGCATCGCAAGCGTTGCGTGCCGGTTACTTTAGATCAATGGCACGATGAATAATGATACACAAACTCAACGCAATACCACGAGAGTGGTATATCACTTTTTTTTTTCTTTTTTTTTTTGCGCGCGCGACATCTGCACTCCCGTGCAGTGCGCGATAAAATTTGAATGCCACGTGACGCGTTTTGACCAATTATCATGCTTGAAATCCGCTAGCTATCTTATAATATATACAAAATACGCAAACATGTGTAAATATTTAAGTATCTTTAGCTATCCATTTGTATGATACTCATGCATTCATGATATACAAATACCATTCTATCTATCGATTACTATCTTTCTGCCAGAATCTAAAAAGACAAAATACTTAAATGCTTTGTCATTCTTTCAGAACATTTCAACCGCTTCTTGCGATGGGTTGTAGCATCGCAAGCGTCGCGTGCCGGTTACGTTAGATCAATGGCACGATGAATAATGATACACAAACTCAACGCAATATCATGAGAGTGGTATATCACTTTTTTTTTTTTTTTTTTGCGCGCGACATCTGCACTCCCGTGCAGTGCGCGATAAAATTTGAATGCCACGTGACGCGTTTTGACCAATTACCATGCTTGAAATCCGCTAGCTATCTTATAATATATACAAAATACGCAAACATGTGTAAATATTTAAGTATCTTTAGCTATCCATTTGTATGATATTCATGCATTCATGATATACAAATACCATTCTATCTTTCTATCTTTCTGTCAGAATTTAAAAAGACAAAATATTTATATGCTTTGTCTTTCCAACCTCTTCTGTCTTTGAATTTGACTACTGTAGCATTATAAACGAATTAGTAATAGCAGATACAAGGAGTATAGAACACACACATTTTTTTTTTGTCGCAACATCATTTGCATTACCAATGTTAATATCATATATACTTGCCTTGTTTTACAGCCATTAGGCCAGGAATAACTGACATTAATCTCGAGGAAGGTTCTCAAGTCGTAATTTCTTCGCCGAACTACCCCGACGACTACGACACGGATACACTGTTGGTCTGGAAGATCACCGCCCCTGAAAATCGTAGCGTTAGAGCAAACTTCCTCGACGCCGACCTCGAGTTCAGTTACGACTTCGTCTACGTGGGCAACGGCCTCACTCCTCTCAGTTTTACGGAAATCGCGGCGGTGACTGGATACGAGAACCGTCCCTCACTGACGTCGAGCGGCCGCTACATGTGGGTGATGTTTACCACTGACTACACGATCACAAGCAGTGGTTTTCAACTAGAACTCTCGGACGTTGACCCAAGTGGTTTGTGTGCACCCATATAATAGCGTGATAATTCACTTTGCGTGAATTACTATTATTTTAGATACTTTTGTTGTTGTTGTTGTTGCTTACTATTGAAACAGTGATTGCTGAATGTTTAGTATAGCTGATCCTGTTGTTACCTGTTTAGAAAGCAGCGTCTTTGTAGAGAGAAAACCAACCAACGTGAGAGATCTATCGTCTCTTGAGAAGAGCTATCAAAATCTAAACTTGAAGAAATTTGAAGTTAAGTGCAATACAATATTTCCATTTATTCCACTACTTGTTTCGTCTCGGATGTTGACTAACCAGTTGTTGTCTCACCAGTGGCATCTTGTGACAAAATGTCTTTGAAATAGCTTTGCCGAATGAGGCTCCAATAGGCTTGCAAAATATGTCTTTGTTACTCTTCCTTTCCGTTGTTTTCTTTGTTAAGATGACAATTCTCGCATAACTGTGCGTGAGCAAGAGATCACCCAGCTAGCCTCGCCGAACTACCCGGGAGACTACGAGAGCAACCATCACGAGGTGTGGGTGATCACCGCTGCGGAAGACTACAGTGTCGTCGTCGAGTTCGTCCATTTCAATCTCGACTTCTACACCGCTATATTGGACTACGGCTACGGGGCAAGCCCAGCGAGAAGGTCGTTGGAAGGGACCCTATTCGGCGAACAGCTGCCAGCAGATATTGTGTCCCCCGGAAATTCCATGTGGTTCCGATTCGTCAGCATTGATGATGTGGCGAGCAATCGCACGAGAAGGGCGATAGCGGGAAGAGGTTTTTTGATGAACATAACATCCACGTTAACTGCAGGTCAGCATCAGGGCCAATCTTTTAACAGAAAATGTGATATAGATAGTTATATATAACGACAAAAGTGATCTCGTTTGTCTATGATGCCAGACCACCTTCAATTTTGCATCTAAAAAAAAAATACGACAAATTAAAGGTTTGGCATGTTCTTTTTTTGATAACTTTTTCGTAGTACATATTATGTTGCCATGATGACAACTTAAGTAATGATGAATCGAATATTCTTGGAACAATGTTTAAAGTTGATCATCATTCTGTAAAGATAAAGATGTTACCTTTTCACGTTTTTTCTGGCATTACTGAATGCAATCCGGGATCGCAGTGTGATCGAAGTAGCCTTAACCCTATGAGCTTCATATCAATTTCCTTTCCATAAGTGTGTCGGGAACTTCGTGCATTTTTTATCCCATTGGAACAGAAATGGTTAATCGCCAAATAATGTTCTCAAACTTCTGCTTACAGGGATCGACGACTGCCTAAGTGGACCGTGCTTTAACAATGGTACCTGTATTGATCTGCTCGGAGGCTTCCAGTGTAATTGCCCGGATGGCTTTGGGGGTGACGAATGCGGCTTTGGTAAGGACGAGATAATTCCATGGTATTACCATTTCAAAGGAGTCGGTAATTTAATTTCTATATTTAAAACTACTACAGCTGTAGTAAAACGACTTCTACCACTACTGCTAATAAGGGATTGCGTACAAAAGGGAAAGCATTTTATCCCTATGATCAGCTTGATCTCCTACAGGTCAGACGAATAATAATTTTTATGGTAAAGCGTGATGACTGTCACTGCTCGGAGGCAGTGGCGGTCATCGTGATTTGCATACTCGGCTAGCGATATTCAGCGCAATGCTACTGAGATTTGTCACAAATCAAAAGTTGTAGAAATTGAAGTGCGTGTTCCGAAGGATGGACAGAGAGGGTTATACCAGGTCGGAATTGTCGGAATCCTTCCTCAAAGAAAGGAAGAATTACAAAGGTGCTGTTTCCTGTATTTGTTCTCTCATCATTATCACCTACTATGAATTCATTTTATACGCATTTTAAGTATTCACACATGTTTCGAGTGTTGTTGGTGCTTTTTTCTTTTTCTTCTTAATAGAAAGGAAGTGACCGGAAAAGAAGCATGCCAGGTTCTTCACTCATCCAGAGTTCGGTCAGAAATGACCGGGAAAAAAGACCGAAAACGATTTCACCCTTACATTGATTGTCCACTTTTCCTTCCCGTTTGGAATTCTATAAATTCAGATAAAGACGAGTGTTTGTACGACCCCTGCCAGAACGGTGCAACGTGTGACAATGAATATGGGTCGTTCTCCTGCATCTGTCCACCAGACTACGTCGGAGAACTCTGTGAAACTTACATTGATAACAGTGAGTAAAGTTTTAAGTCAATAAATCCAACGTGATTTTAAATAAGGCTACAATAGGAAAACATACAAATTGTAAAAATGAAAGTCTCACGAGGTGAGTGATATAAAGTCCGAAATGACATTTTTTTTTCTTTTTCGAAATCCCGAGATTTGATGTATTCGAGCACCTTTCTAAGGGTATCTTTAATGCTGTCATCAATCGGGAAGTGATACACGAACACGGACGTGCTACATCCCTTAAACAATAGGTCGTTAAAAAAAAAACCACACACGTCATCTGGCTACTTGTGAATAATATTATAATCATATAGATAAGACTATTGAATGTGTTCATACATACGAACTCTTTTTCAGCAAAATACTTTCTTGATTGGCCGACTGATTAATTCCCTTGTGCAGAAGAGCGCCACCTATCTTTCAACTTAATATGTTAAAATGATTTATGTGTATATAATGCATATTATAGTTCCGCAGAAATAGTGAAGTATAAATCTTGCCTCAATTCATGTTCCAGGTCCATGCGAGAATCACCTCTGTGCCAATAATAGCACGTGTGTACCCATCGGGCAGACGTACATTTGCCAGTGTCCCGTCGGGCTCATCGGACAGTACTGTGATCGTGGTATTTGTTCTCATCTTACACCATTTTTTTTCCTGTAAACTTGTTATTCTTTCTCTTTGATATCAGTTTGACAAAAAACTAAGGCTAGTGCCAGGGAGGTTTCATTGCATATTCTGAACTTGTAGACCATTGAAATATGATGGTATTTTGCATTTCAATGTTTCGAATCATATTTGGTTCTTTGAAAGGGTATATTTTCATAACGGCTGATAGCGAACTTGGTTGTGTGTTTGCCATCCATTCCAAGTATGATGTGAACCTACGAGAAAAACAAAAATCTGAAATCTTATTTCAAGATGTTTGAGTCAAGGACGAGTAGCGCAAAGGGAAAGTAAAGGACCAGCAGGAGCTATTGCCCTCCCCTGACTAGAATTGTCCTTTACAGTGGACAGAAGCATACACTTAAAAAACGAAAGGATAAGAAATGTGATAATAAACATTCTGAACCACCCTTCAGATAAAAGCAATTGAAACACCTGAAACATATGCAAATGTGCAAGATGGTGAAAGGGATTTCCTTCGCCCCCATAGACATAAGGTTTGTGATTGTGTGAGTGATTGTGTATGTGTATGTGTGTGCATTTTGTGTGTGTATGACGTATGGTACGAGTATGGGAAGGCTTGAGTACGTTTAAATAAAGAAATGTATGTTACCTTGGGGCAAATTATTTGTATAGGGTCCCATTTCTCTCTCTCTCTCTTCTTTCGATCTTTAAAATAACAACAACATATGTTACCTTAAAAAAATCAAGACTCTATGTTAACCAATACGAATCAGTCATGGTACGCCAATGATTTCCCACCTTCGTTGAACTTATTCTGATTTGCTTTATGGATATTTTGTTTTAGAATATTTAGGGACATTCCTTAGCAAATTAAGTTACCTAAAAATGAAAGGAGAGTGAAACGTTAAAGGGGATGGTTAGTAACCGATCAGTGGGAATCAGTGGGAATGCTGAGGGATGATTGTTCTATTCCTTTTGGGATTCATTTAAGAGTACATTATATATCTACTGTTGTGTGAAAATTATTTGCTTCAGAACGGTCTCATATTCAAGTAATGTGCAGATTAATGCCCCGTCACTGACCAGGCACGCTAACCTGGAAACATTAAACTGCCCATTACTTGAATATGAGACCATTTTGAAGCAAAAAATTTTCACACAACAATAGATATATAATGTACTCTTAAATGAATCCCACAAGGATTGGAACAATTATCCTCCAGCATTCCCACTGATTCCCACTGATCAGTTACTAGCCATCCCCTTTAATCAATCTTGCTTATTTGTCTTTGGTGTTGAGGAGCCATAGTTTCATTTGTATCCTGAAGTAAATCTTGCGCATTCGAAATTAGTTCTTAGATGAAATACAAAAATTAGGATGAAGAGCGAAGTGAAAGATGGCTTACTAAAACCTATTTTGGCCATCATTTTGATACATAGAGCCGTGCGATGCCGACCCCTGCCTTAATGGAGGTACCTGTGTGACAGTGCACTCGGACTTCGTATGTCGCTGCCCTTCTGATTTCACCGGAAGTTATTGCGAAACTGGTAAGTCACTTCTTTTTCTTAGGGTCGTGATTTGTCTCAGTCAGAGGCGTGTCTATACCTCCTAATCCAAAAAAGCCTGGGCTCGATTCTCGAGTCTGAGTGAACTTGTGTGTAACCATACAGTACCCTACAGTAAAGAAGCAAAACACACTTTCCCTCGGATAAGATATGAAAATCAATGACCCAACTTTGGTTCGCCCATGATCGCTGGAATTAGTCAGCAAACAGTATCAAACAGGAGTATTGTACCAAATAAAAAGTACTGTCTTTTTTTTCTTTACTCTACCATGTCTTAGTGTGTATGATATGTCTTATCTCTCTGTCTTAAACGCTATGCAGCTGTCAGATTTCATACTTACGTCATATCGGTGGAGGAAATTGAAATCAGGATGAAGGAGTTACAGAGACATTAAGTCGTATTACTTGGAACGAAGAGAAAGAGAGAAAAAGGAATAAAGATGTGCAGAGGGAAAAAGGGCAGACATCCTTAGCAAAATAAATTATCTTAATAAAACTCATTTTCATGAAGCTCGCTTCTAATGCTGGTATCAAAAAGTGCTATTTTCGATCGATCCAATACTTGTACTTTTTTTAGTCGTGTTTATTTATTTCACGTATTCAAGCATTAAAACACCAGTAACACAAAGAGCAGAGTGAAAAAACACACAAACAAAGAAACAAATCTTAAGATATATCACATACAGGGAGAGTGCATGAAAGAGATCAGGTATACATGGACACGGAGGGATTGCCCATTCAGCTGTGTCAACAAGGACACCGCTGTTCTTCCATGGGGTATTGATAGAGAATATTCATATAAATAATCAACTAATTCAACAAAATTCAAGCATAAAATGACTCGTAAATATTCAGTACGAAATACACTATATCTAAAATGGACAATCATAATATACTGATGAATGGGATAAAACCCACTGCAGGCAGCAATCAAAATCTTTAATAGTCGAGAAGTTCGAAATTATCCTTTTTTTTTATTGCCATTAGATTATTGCGTTGATACTGTTGAAAATCAGGTTTGCCGTGCTGAGGATACGTTGCCTTTTTCGGCCGCCTGAGCGCAAGTAACAAAAGAGATTCTCCGGATGTACACACTGAGGGAGATGCGGATAAAATACACACGCCCTCTACGGTATCAAACATACACTTGTAATGTATGACATAGAAACAACAACCAACTAATCTACGTACTTGTTCCCCCTTACACGATCAGATATTAGGAATCCGTGCGATAGCAACCCATGCAGCAATAGTGCCACCTGTGTCGTCTCCGGGACGGCCTACTGGTGTGTGTGCGAGCAGGGATACGCTGGATACAACTGCGATACAGGTAAGATCGAAAAGCAACAACCTATCAGAAATTCAGGAATCATTTTCAGAAATTTACAGGCGAATGTGTTAAGTGGATCTGTTATGTATTCTGACATCAGCGTCATGTCTTGACTTCCACGTCATTACAACATCAGCCGTGATATCAGCAAGATGGTGATTTAGCTGAACATCACAAAGACCTGTGACACCACTCTGTTTATTCCATGTCAAATTCACTTGAGGTGGAGGAACTTTATAGTTTTGGTTGAGTCCTCATTTCTGGTTTCTAACAGGTGTTTTTTTTTTTCGTGAGATAATGAGAAACATCTTATGAAATATGAAAGAGCATGTAATTCTATGAGGAATTCATTTTTTTTAAATAATGAAAATGGTTTTGAAATGGCTGAGATATCCAAAAAACAAGCGATTCTAATAGTGTGGGACCCACATCCCTTTAGCCTCATACCATGCTGAAATTAAAATGAATGATCAAAAAAATGTCAAAGCTTCAGGACGTATCATGCCAAATTGTCAAGCATTATCACCTTGTGACGTCTCGATATTTTGAAATGCCAGTTTTACCGATATGCCCCTTTGTTTATATTCAGATATCAACGAGTGCTCTAGTCTCCCTTGCCAGAACGGAGGAACATGCCTTAACGAAGTCGGCAGGTACACCTGCCACTGCCGCCCTGGTTACACCGGAATAAACTGCGAGGAGGGTACGTAGTCTCCATTCTTACCTTCGTCCCATTCCAAATGTAGGCGTACATGTAACTCGCTGAGGCCATTTGGATCGTACCTAAGTGAATTCTAGTAAACACTGCCACATGTACCTCATATCGTACGTAACAGTGAAACATATGAATGATTTTTGGTGATGAATCGTTTACATGGGCATCGCTAAACATTGCGTTGCTATTAAAAGTCAAATGTTTGTAGTAGGAAAATACAACAAAGTTAGCTTTAAATAACTGTTTGTATCCAAATAACATGATCAATTTCAATCTGTAACTGATTGATTAATTACATGCATGTTTGGTTTATTTTGGCTCTTGTATTTTTTCTCTCCTACCTCCCAAGTGTAAGGTGGATATTATATTTCTGTAAAGCGCTGTGATACATGTTCACTCATTGTAAGAGCGCTATACAAGTACCCATATTGTATTGTATTGTATTGCATTGTATTGTATTGTATTGTATTGTAATTAATGAAGATGACGAGTTCCTTGCGTTTAAACATTATGGGTAAATTTTTCCGGTGTTATAACCTCCTATTACTTTATTTTGATGTTACCTACAATGTTATCAATGAATATTACATTACATACAAAATTATACACCGTTGGCGTTGGGGATTATGTACCCTTGAGAGATACACACAAGTCTAGCCCTAGGATTCTGCTGTTGCTCTTCTTACTCTTTCCTAACTTCCATTTCATGGCGTATTGATATTTTCTTTCTAATAGTCAACTACTGCGATTTGGAGGGAGAATGGTACAACGACTGCAACGACATGATAACCATCGTAAAGACAGCCACAGGGCTCCTTCTCGGCGACTACACTACAAACGCCGAAGCACTCACCGGATACGACGGTAAGAAACCGAGGGACAGAGCGTTGATCTGTGAAAACTTTCTGCTCACTTCAAAATGGGATGAAAGTTGCACCTTTAATGTAATTTCCGATCGGAACAGGACCTTAGAAATGATGGGGACAGTTGTAACATTGTCGCAGGCTTCTGGTTCCTTAGGGCTCATCCTGCTACAGGATGATCTACGATACTTTTGAAGATCACTGTTCAAATAGGAAAGACACTTGTAACCGAAAGATGACATAGTTTTCGCCCAAAATTGCACAAGCAGGGTCCAATAGACCAAAACGTATTTGGAGCTCATACTACGTCAGTACATTCGAAAGAAAAGTTGTGTTAAAGGTGGTTGACTGATAAGAAAAGATGTTTGCGCGTCTCTTTCACCTGGAGTTTTTTTTTTAACCATGAAGTAGACAGCACTCGGATATCCTTGACCAAATTTACTTCTTCTTATTATATTGTATGTTTGTTTAATTAACTCTATAAAATTATTTTCTCTCTTTAACTCTACCTTACATATATATATATATATATATATATATATATACATAAGGATTGTACTCGAGAAATAACGATTTGATATAATTCTTGCTGTTGCTGAATAAACACAAACTCATGTCTCTTTGTCTTAATACATAGAGTCACTATAGAGATGATGGGAACATAAACGCAAGAAATGGTCTCAACCACAGTCTTCTCAATACCGACAAAAGTCTTTCTCAGTGTTTTCTATTATCATTACTCCACTATTGCCAGATACTTGTTACTTTATGCATCAAGTTGAGGAGAGACACAGTTGGTTAAACGTCTTGTCCAATGTCACAACTTTTGCTTTGTCACTCTTTCTTCTACTCGGTGTTTCAAAGTACTTTGAACGTGCTTACTTCAATACAACTACATACCGCTTTCCTCTTGAACAGTTCCAACCGTTCTGGTAGGGTATGCCAACCAAAACATGGACTTCCCTTCTTTCGGGTTCTTGGTGGGTCGAGACAATGGTCAGTCAACCACAAGCTGGTCCGGTCAGTGCCAGTTGTGTGACGGACAGGAGGTTCTCTACACGACGTGGACCAGCACGCGACAGGCTAACACTTGTGTGGATGTCAAGAGGTCCACCAGGTCAGAATCAATGAAATTAAATGAAGGACAACATATGACACCATCCATTATCGCACGACTCGATCTCTCTGCAACATTTTGCGGCCACATTCATCTTTATGATCTTTGTTAGATTCATGGAATAACATAACCTGGTTTGAACACATTTTCTAATTTACCTTTTGCGTATTGATGGACTTACGATACCTAGATGATTGTTTCAAAGCTCGGGTTTTCTAGCAGTCTCTAGCTTGTTTCAACGTTCAGCGGTTACTGTTGTTCTTATAGTGATGTACAAAAGAGTTATCCACAGCTTTAGAGGACAGATGTGTCAATATAATTTTCTTCACCTCACACACTGTCCTAATTATTGATCAATGTGAAAGTTTTCCTGGCATAAGGCTATGTTTTCATTGCCAATAATTAGTTTTGTATATAGGGCCTACGAGCATAATAAATTAATGGATTCAACTTCGTCCTTTGATATTTTTTTTGGGTGAAATTCAGGAAGGAAACAATCATTTATAATTGTCTTCATATGTGTAGGAGATATGCTTATTTTGATATTTCAATTCTTTTTATTCCATACCATTTGCAGAGTTGGTCAGGACAAGTGGACCCGATATCAACAGCAGACGGCCCCGATGCGAGATTTATAACATCGAAATTTCTGGAATCTGACCGTTTCCGACTTATTATGAAGGAGGAGATCAAAGACTTACGATAAAGTGCCAGTAGAATATACTTTACGTCAAAAGATACTGCAGACGACAAATATACTTGGCCTTTTTGTATGTAATCTTCATATGATGCTGCAGTGTAAATGTGTGATTTTCATTGTTCCGCAAAATAAAAGAAGTGCTAAGCTAAGTAAATAAACTTTCTTGAAGCGCCACCTGCGACATGATGAAGACTTCTACTTTGCGATTAATTATTTCAAACTCCTCTTCACCTTTCGCAATAATGGGCGGGCCCTCAACCTTGATTAGAATGTATTACCACCTCCCCTTGAATATTGTATTTAAGTTAAATGTGGCGTACTCATAAAACCAATGATAGACATTGATTAGGCTGAACATGCTAAAGTTTGTAAATACTTCCTTATAATTTGTATTTGCATTTGATATATATATATATTTTGTAAAAAGCATGTGGACAAAACAAATATCCATGACTTGAACAATAAATGGTCAAACTGGAATGAACATAAATTTCTGATGTGGCGTACACATGAACTCAATGCTACATTGGATAGACTCAGAATGCAAAAGTTGAATACATTTTATATCTTATGATACTATATTCTGAATTCATACGTTGCTCACAGATGGACGGAAGAGATGTCTTGGTTAATATCATGCGCATGCGCCAAGAAACGGATGTCTGGAGTATTGTAATACAACATGAAAGCATCAAGAATTAACTTGTCTTTCAGACCGACTTTATGGTATGTGATGGTTTTTCTACACACACACACACACACACACACAGACACAGACACAGACACTGACATTACTTGGAGTACTATCTTTTTTTTCATAGAAGTGAAGAATGTATCAAATAATAAGGCTGGCAAATAAAATAGGCAATATTGATAATAATGGTCGTTAATTTAAATGTACTTTCAAATTTATATGGTTTGTATCTTTCTGGCGAGTACTGTAAATTGTGTTGACAAAGTAGTTAAGTCCTAATTACTACTTTGAAATGCTATTGAATGTATTGTAATAACTAATTTCTTGGTGCTTATTTTTGCTATACAATTAATCATTTTCGAATGAGATAATTGTGCTTCATTGTTTTGTGTATCACTGTAGTTTCAATGTAATTTATTCTTCTAAATTGGGATTCATTTTTATTAGCTTAACACAGTGACATTGAATGATTCTCATAAATAGTTCATTAGTAGTCTAAAATAGGTATTTATTCTTAAAAAGTTCTCTGTAAACAAAATGCAGAACGAAGCAGCGTTGAAAATGACATTGTAAACTGCAAGCAAGCTAAAGTACGTATATCTCAGATCAGTACGTGTATTTCGATACCAACGCTAGGATCAAATGAATGTATACAATTGTGTTTATATTAAACCTGAACATGCTGGAGTATACACATTGAAAATTTGCTGTGTCTTGCTCACTTGTATTACTCATGGCTGTTAGTCAGAACTACAACAACCGCTGTATTTCATAGCAGAACCATGTTTGTTTCCATATTTTATAGCATTTAGTAAATCGAACAAACGTCATAAAAGTGACGTATAACCACGTGATCGAATGTCGCTGATATCACCACTCTTACGACACGCCCCTATAATGGAAAATTCAAAAGAAGTTAAAACGAAAGGAAATATCATAGCTGCTAACATAATGCATGCCACAAACACGTGACTCCATGTTTCAGCCCGATATACCTTCATGGCGCACCTTTTCAACTGAGATTAACCAATCAAAACCCATCTCTTATTCAACTTCATTTCATCCAACTTTGAAGGTGAACGACATTTTCATGTTCTACCAACACAAAGAAGTACTTAGCTAATGTACTGTCGAGCGACCTTACAGTTGCAATGAAAGCAAGGAAAAAGAATAGACAAAAGGCCTAACCTGCACAGAAGCCACAGCCACGATTCATGCAGTGGGGGAATAATGCAGGCTGTATCTCCCTCTCTGAGCAGCAGACGGTGAATGGATTTTGCACATCAAATGCGATTTTTTTTTTTGGTAACAGTAACATGTGGGAAAAAAAACCCCACACAAACAGCCCAAGAGTATTGTTGTGGCTATCAATTCATCAGTGCATGCTTTTAGAAATCGATCTGAGTGCTGTGCTCCTTAAGGAAGCTTCAATAGATTGCTTCATCCAAAGCAAATAAAAAGAAATCTTCCAAATGACATGGAAAAGCTTTCGGAAGCTACATTCAATTGAATACTCTGCTTGGAAACATCGTCATTAGTAGACAATCATAGCTTCCAATCAATAAAAAAATCTAAAGGATATAATGTTAATATCGCAAATAAAAGGCGTTCGTGCGCACTTTCGAATAACTATCTTCTGAGATTTTTCTTTTCTTGTCAAATATCAAGTTACCTCCATTTAAACGACAGGTTTAATAACAGGGTGGGTAATCATGTGGACATTGAGAATATTAAGTGATGGTATTCATCACAGTTCCCGTACTCCGTCAAAAAGCACAAGTCTCGGGGAAAGAAGTTTTAACCTTTATGTGAAAGAACTCGATGGCATTATCTTTATAGAAACACAACTTGCGACATGAAAGGATACAAAATGTGACACAGGATTTTTTTTTTTAATTGATGGAAGAGAAGAACGTGAAGTAAGTTAGAAAAATATAGCCAAAGAAAGCAAGGATAATGCAACTCTTCATACAAAGGACTTGTTCAAAGTTGTTTATTCTCTATGAACAGGAAAGAAGTAAATACTTGTAAATACCTTTGTGTTGAGTTAACTACAGGAAGAGGAGTAGGTCACGTGTTCTGTATTTACTGACTCAATGTCTCCCACACTAATGAAATCAGTAAAGCCAGGTAAACTACGCGGGAAATGAATATGATTGAACTATCACCTCTTCATCAAAAGGAACCAATATTACAATCCAATCAAGACTTCCCTATCGAAACTTTAAAGACACTCAAAAGTGCATGTTCGGTTAATATCTATAATATTCGTAGGTGCTAGATGATGGAAACGAATGGTTTTGATCGGCAATATCAGTTTGTTTTTAACAGGTATCTATATCTACACTCATAACAAAACTGATATCGCGTTATTTATTATAATGCCCCTATATTCCAAGGGTAACCCCTTTATTTTCACGAAGATGATTATTAAATCATACAGTGTTGCCAGGTTTTGTTTTTTTTTTGTTTTTGGTTTTTTACTGAGTCAAGCTGGGAACTGCGTGTGTATGTGTGTATGTGTGTGTGTGCGTGTCTGTGTGTCTGTGTGTCTGTGATCTCTCAAAAATGTACCCAATGAAGGGATTCCATGTCAAGTTCTTTCATGAATCCAGCGCCTTGTCCACTTTTACCACAATTCTTCGAAGTGTGATACCGAGGAGGTTCTTCATCTGGAGTTCCCATGGGCTATACTATTCAAAGAGCTGTTTTCTAGGAATATGCAAAAGAATTCAAATTTTCCCATTGGTTATTTGTTCATTAAGTAAAACAATTTCACTTAATGACATCAGATAAAATAAAACATAAGTCAGTCCTGACAAGAAATATGTGCAAAGTATAAATCAAACATTACTTTGTGAAAGAGTTTGAACTTCTAACCTTATCATGCTCATGGAAAGTCGCTTTCAAACCTTTTCAGATTACTTTCCGCAAATAAAACGTATGGTATGGTAATCTTCAACAAGTAATATGATATGATGAGATTAAATAATATAATATGCTAGAATAATAAAATAAAATATAATATATAATATTACATGCTATAATATAGTATAGTATAATATAATATAATATAACATAATATGATATAATATAATATGATATAATATAATATAATATGATATGATATGATATGATATGATATAATATAATATGATATGATATGATATGATATAATATAATATAATATAATATAATATAATATAATAAATAAAATAATAATGATAATAATATTGATAAGGTCTTATTTATCCAGGGTAGCCTCTTCAGAATTGTAACTGCTGTACCAGAGGGCCTAGCGTTGCCAGGTATCCATTTATACTCCTGGGTCAAGAGGGACATTGTGGGCAAAAACATCTTGTCAAAGGACGTAAGCGCTGGGCGGGAATCGAAATAAAAGACCGGCGCCACGTTAAAAAAAAAAGGGGGGGGGGGAGGCAGTTTATATTTCTCCTCCCGGATTTCATCAGCTGAAAAGCACAAAAAAGGGCTCATAGCGCAAATTTCCTTCTGGGTTTCTTCAGCTTAAAAAAAAAAAAAAAAATCATTAAAGAAAAAAATCATCATAAAAAAAAAAGGGGGGGGGGGGAGAAGAGCCCCCCGGCCCCCGGTTTCCCCCTGAACTATGAGACAGATGCATTTTTGCTCATATTTTTTTTTTTTTTTGCCCATACTTAATTTTGGAATGAAGGCTAGTTCAAAGGGAAATAGGACTGCTGTGATTCCATCTCTTTAGGACCTACCCTCCTTGGTAATAGAAAATAATTGTGACAAACATTAACTCTGACATGCCTAATGTAATGTGGATAGCGCTTCATTGTGCATCAGTAAATGCTTACCAGAAAATTTCAAATGTAAAAGACGATATTTATCGATTTGCCATGGTAACTACGTAACATCAGCTATTGCCAGTCTGGCATCAGCCAATGATCTTTTGACATTTATCATACTAATTCTCATGCGAAAGGGTGCCACGCAGATGTAAACAAAAACAGTTTACAAAATCATAGGAAATGGAAGCCACACACACACACACACACACACACACACACACACAACATTTTAGTCAGACATATCCTATGTCACAGGATGAATATAATTGGCCAATCAGGGACCAGGATACAAGAGCTTGCTCCCATCTTTCAAACAATGTTTGATACAAAAAGCAACCAGAAATGAAGACCTGAGAACAGATATTACTCGTCCCTCTGAGGCTGGTTGATCCCACTTGACACATAATTGTCTACACCGGGAAATACGTGTACACAGTCTGTTCTGTCCTGTTCGGTGAGGTAGGTTGCTAGTCTACAGCTTTAACTTTCATGAAGTTTTAGATTGCAGTTGTCAATGTTTTGTTTTATGACCATATTACACAGACCTCAACTAAATTAAGCTTGAGGAGGTTGTTTTGTAGGCCTATCAATTCATTGTTAATAATTCTTTACATATAAGGGGCGTACACGGGTCTGTTTTATATCTCTTTTCTAAGAATAAAAACAAAAAAGAACAAAAGCACATTATACAGAAAGCTGAGATGTAATGACATCAGGATCTGCTAAAAATATAAAGCAACATTTGCTGGGAATTTAATGTGTTTTTGGTTCATTTCTGATATTTCCTGCCGTTATTACGATCTATATATTAGGAAGTGATCTTGACATCACAGAAAGTCTCTCTTGTCTTAAATGTAAAGTGGCAGAATAAAGCATCGCTTTGTTAAATAAACCAATAAGTCGGTTTCTTCTTTCTTATCAAAAACGGTTCAAAGCTTTCAATTAGTAAAGTCGGAACAAAAGTTTTGAAAGAAAAATGTATGGGCAAATGGTCATTCTTTCACTCTTTATCATTTTCGTTAATAACTGGGACATCAATCTTTTAAAGTTTAATCCAATAACTTTATTGAGTTTCCAGTTCTAAAGAATTTGAAAGATAACGGACATTTTATCACATCCAATAATGGTATGACTGTTATATCACTAAAACATTTAGGAGGTTAAGAATTAGTCATACAGCAATATTTGTTTTTCTATTTTGTAACTATTGTGTTTTGGTGATATTCTTAAATTCGAAGATATTTTGCTGGTTGTATATTAAAGCAATAAAGAGAATTCGAAAGAAATGGATGGCAATATTTTGGAAGAAACAATTTCGTTAATGTGACCCTGAACCACAAAAAAAAACAAAACAAAACAAAAACAAAAACAAAAAGTCGCCATCAAGACATGAATTTTTAGTTAAGGGCAGATTCTAAAAGAACAGACTCTAAGCTTTAAAATGGTATACAACTCAATAAAAATGAATTCTCCTAACCGATATGAATATTTGAAAGAGAGAGCACACTGTGGAAAGTAAGATATGAGAAAGAGGCTCTGAAGTACACTATCTATTCAAGTGCTAAATCTTTACTAAACCGTGCTACCTGTTCCATGAATGGGATAAAAACATAATGTTACCCACTGTCGCACCAACAATTAAGGGATTATCAGATTGAGCTGAAATTGGGCATGGTCTATTACCACATTCTGACCATGATTAATGTCAACTTTCACAGCAGTAGCATCATCTTTTCCAAAATTATTAGAGTTGGAAGTGAAGAGGGTGCAAAGAATCTTCAAGAAATGAAAGGGGCCTCTAAAAAAACCTGATCACAATACTCTACCAAAACAGGGGTTGTAGAAAAACTACTGAAAACACACTTTCCTATTCAATTCATGATCCCAAACTCAAGAATAATATAGAAGAATGGCTACTTCAGAAAATATAGAAAACTCAAAATTGACTTGGTTGACCCATTTCACCTTTCTTGAGACCTTTTTGTATGTTTTGTGATGAAGAGGTCACATGAGTTATGTCTCTTCATGGTTCTTCTTCCCTTGTTCAATCTAGAGCCTGAACGACTTTAACAATACTATGAACCGAAGTGTCAACGACTCGAGTCAAACGCTTATTCTGTCCATGACAGTAGATCTGACGTTTACTTGGCAAGCAGGAACTTTATTTGGACTTTCTTTGATCACAATCTTAGTAAATTCGCTCATTCTTCTGGCATTTTACACCGAAAAGAAACTACGGACTTACAGCAATTATTACATATTGAATATGACGGTGGCTGACCTTCTGGTAGGCCTTGTCTGCATGCCAATCCGGGCGCTAATATTCGCCTTCGATCGCACCTGGATGCTGGGCGGCACCTTCTGTTACATCTTCATAGGGGTGCAGCACGCTCTTCCCGGTGTGTCCGTGTTTGGCGTGGTTGTGATATGCTTCGATCGTTACCTAGCAACGTCGTATCCTCTGCATCACTACAGATGGAAGACTAAGAAGACAGCGGTTGTAATCAATGCGTTGACCTGGATCATTCCCTGCTCCATTTGGTTGAGTATCAGCACGTTTTGGGACTTGGCCCGACCAAGGGTTTCGGTGACACGGTCTGGATGGTGCGATCCAAATTACTCCAGGTATTTCATCTCAAGCACTATCACTGTGCTTCTTCGTGCAATCATCCCATTCGTGACGCTCGCGATTTTGAGTGTTCAGATCTACCGTCGGGCAAAATCCGCCGGCCAGAAAAGTCTCGGAGGCAGAAGCTTTCGATCTATATCAGCAACGAAAAGAGATGACAAATTTTCTTCGACAGTCAGCCAAGACCAAATCATGTATGAGGTGGATGCAAAAAGCACGGAACGTTCCACTGACACACCTTCATCGAACGTCGAAGCTGAACATGAAAACTGTACTTCTTCACAATTGAAAGACGGATTGCATGATAAGCAAATATGCAATACACCTCACTCAGGTGGCCTTAAAGTTTTTACGTTTTCTGCTAATTCCCAAGACCATCTTTCCGGTCAAGAGTCGGTTGATATACCTACCGTTACCGCTCGTCTGAGTTTTGCTGAAAGAGTTGGGACTAAAATGAAGAGCGGGAAGGGAAGCGCCGACGGGGCAAAAGCCATGCGTACCTTGATTTTGCTGCTCATAGCCTTTTTTATTACGTGGCTGCCGAGCACTGTTGTCTTAATCTCACGTTCTATTTCACCGACACTCATCACAAATCTGCCTTACATAATGGAATTGCGGGAATCTGTCCGATGGATATCCTTCTGTAACAGTACCATCAATCCGCTGGCCTATGCCGTGGCCCAACCTCTCATTCGTCGTGTCATCTTAAAACTGTTCTGCACGAGCCTGTCAGAGTAAACTAACGAACCCCAACACTAAGGCAGCATCAATATGAAATAACTAAAAGAAAATTAAAGAAATTGAAGATTTCGTACAATCGTCTCACACAGTTGCATGCAGTGTAGAAATTATTGATAAAATCCGAAAGTTCCTTCGTGCGGGAGGGGATATCTTCTTTAAATCAACCCTTTTCCCCTTGGTTCTTTTCCATAGATTTAGTACACTTTGGGGATTGACAATATCCCAAAAGAATGTACTTAAGAGATTTTCTTATTTGAATTCTAAAAATGCGATACCTCCCTCTCATACGCAGGAGGGTCGATCTTGGGGGACAAGGGGAGCAGTCGCCCCATGAAAATTTCAATTCGAAAAATTCACCATCTCTTTGTCCTGTTAGGTTCCCTTCATTACATTTATAGGACACTTTGGAGACTGAAAAATACCGAATATTTCATCAAGAAGTGTGCACAAGATTTGCCACTTCTATTTCAATAATAAAAAGGTCGCTCATATCAGAGAAACACCACCTTTCAATTCACCCCTCCCCGCTCGTTTCCCAACCAAATAAAATAGATTTAGTACACTTTTTCATTCTGCAATTTTCCAAATATTTTCAGAAACGCGTATAAGACATAACTTCATCTCAGTTCCAAAATTCTCTTCGTATGGAAGGGTTTGGGATTCCCCCTTCCACTCCCTATACCTGCTCTGGTATAGCCTCCCCTTCATGCATCACCACAGCTAACCTTACAATTTTCCAGATATGGCACCAAACGTGTGCACGAGATCGTTGAACTGCAATCACAAAAATGCAAAAGGATACCTCCTCCCACATGCTCTCCCAAGCCGGTTAGTCTCCTTTCGTAGGTAACAGACTTATTACACTTCTCTTGATGCAGCTATTTAACCGAAAGTGTGCGTCAAATCGTTGATTATTATCAGTATAATCGTTGATAATTAAAGTCTTAATTTCCTGAATCTTTGCGCCATTTCTATATGCGCATTCTCGTGTCTTTGCCCTTATGTAACCTTCATCTTTCATGTTAAAGTGGAGTTGGTTAAAATTATTACCATTTCAAAGACATATATCTTCCTTTGAGTATGGATGGTGATTATGCAGTGAGACATGAATGAACTGCCTTCCTATCTATGAGACGGATGCATTTTTGCTCATACTTCAAATAATATTGGAATCAAGGCTAGTTTAAAGAGAAATAAGACTGCTGTGATTCTATTTCTTGAACCTCCTTGGTAATAGAAAGTAATTGTGACAAACATTAACCCTGACATTCCTAATGCAATGTGGATAGCGCTTCATTTCGCATCGATAAATGCTAAACAGAAAATTTCAAGTGGAAAAGACGATATTGATCTATTTGCCTTGACAACTACGTAACATCAGCTACTGCCAATCTGTCATCAGCCAATGATCTTTTGGCATTTCTTCTTCTTACTGAGGCCATCGAGGTCTTTATGACTATGATCACACTAATTCTTCACGCGAAAAGAGTGCTACGCAGAAGTAAACGAAAAACAGTTAACAAAATTATAGGAAATGTAAGCCGCCACGAATATTTCCCCTCATAAACCCGCTCTATTTCAAACATTTACACACACACACACACACACACACACACACACACACACACACACACACACATACTTTTAATTACATAAATCCCATGTCACCGGATGACTGTAATTGGCCAATCAGGGACCAGGTTACTAGAGATTGCTCTCATCGTATCTGTCAAGCAATGTTTGATACAAAAAGCAATCAGAGGTGATGACCTGAGAACATAATATTACCCGTCCCCTCTGAGGCTGGTTGATCCCATTTGACACAGTTTTGTCTGCGCAGGCTATACTCCAGGG
This sequence comes from Diadema setosum, assembly GCF_964275005.1. Lineage (NCBI taxonomy): Eukaryota > Metazoa > Echinodermata > Echinoidea > Diadematoida > Diadematidae > Diadema > Diadema setosum. Next base: position 29,094,509 of record NC_092697.1, read on the forward strand.
AAAAACTTCACAGTCTATTCTGTCCTATCTGATGAGGTACGTACGTTGCTAATCTACAGCTTTAATTTTCACGAAAATGTTTTATTGCAATTGTCGGAGCTTTGTTTTATGACCATATTACACAGACATCAATGGAATTAGGCTTGAGGAGGCTGTTTTGTTGGGATATCGTTGCATTTTTAGTGATTCTTTTATTACGTATAAGGGACGTACATGTATGGGTCTGCTGTACATCTCCTTCATAAATATCAAAAAAGGAAAAGCACATTCTACAGAAAGTTGTGCTGTTATGACATCAGGATCTGCTAAAAATATCAGTAACATTTGCTGAAAATTTCATGTGTTTTTGGTTCATTTCTGATTTCTTCCGCCATTATTTCGATCTTTATATCAGGAAGTGATCTCGACATTACAGAAAGCCTCTCTTATCTTACAGGGGATGGCTAGTAACTGATCAGTGGGAATCAATGGGAATGCTGAGGGATGATTGTTTCAATCCTTGTGGGATTCATTTAAAGGGACATTTTATATCTGTTGTTGTGTGAAAATTATTTGCTTCAGAATGGTCTCATATTCAAGTAATGTGCAGTTTAATGTTTCCAGGTTAGCATTCCTGTATAATGACGGGGCGATCGTTAACGATTAACTGCACATTACTTGAATATGAGACCATTCTGAAGTAAATAATTTTCACACAACAATAGATATATAATGTACTCTTAAATGAATCCCACAAGGATTGGAACAACCATCCCCCAGCATTCCCACTGATTCTCACTGATCAGTTGCTAGCCATCCCCTTTAAAAGCATAATCTACCATTTGCAGGTGAAACAAAAACCCAGCATTAGTGCTTCAAAATAAATCTAAAATGTGAGTTAGGGATAGAAACAACCAATGTATAATCGATCTTAAGTATTGCTAAATATACAAAATGTTAACAATGTTATAATGAAAATGTTTCCACATTAAACCGTCTACAGTTACGGTTTAATGAGAAAAATAGTGATATCTCTTGTTTTTCTTTAAGGCTTTATTACAAAAAATTCATGTGGTAAGACGTTTTGTGATACAACTGACCTACACGTATGCATCAGAAGTGATATCCTGAACATTTTTAAATCACTGCTCCTAAAGGTAAACATGACCTTTGAATGTAAAGTAAAGTGGCAGAGTAAAGCGTCGCTTTGTTAAATAAACAAACGAGTCGGTTTCTTCTTTGTTATTAAAAACGGTTCAAAGCTTTCAATTAGTAAAGTCGGAACCAGAGTTTTGAAAGAAAAATGTATGGGCAAATGGTTATTCTTTCATTCTTTATCTTTACGTTAATAATTCTGAAATCAATCCTTTCAAGTTTAATCCAATAACTTTATGGAGTTTCCAGTTCTAGAGAATATGAAAGATAACGAACATTTTACCACATCCAATAATACTATGACTGTTCTATGACTAATATATTTAAGAGATTAAGAATTAGTAATACAGCAACACATTTTTCTATTTCGTAACTATTGCATTTTGGTAATATTCTTAAAATCGAAGATATTTTTTGTGGTTGTGGTTGTATAAGCAAGAAAATGAGAATACGAATGAAATACATGGCAATATTTTGGAAGAAACATTTTCGTTATATGTGTTTTCATGGTTCTTCTTCCCTTCTTAAATCTAGAGCCTGAACAACAATACTATGAACCGAAGTATCAACGACTCGAGTCAAACGCTAATTCTGTCCGTGACAGTGGGACTGACGTTTACTTGGCAAGCAGGTATTTTGTTTGGACTTTCTTTGATCACAATCTTAGTAAATTCGCTCATTCTTCTGGCATTTCACACCGAAAAGAAACTACGGACTTACAGCAATTACTACATATTGAACATGACAGTGGCCGACCTTCTGGTAGGCCTTGTCTGCATGCCAATCCGGGCGCTAATATTCGCCTTCGATCGCACCTGGATGCTGGGCGGCACCTTCTGTTACATCTTCATAGGGGTGCAGCACGCTCTTCCCGGTGTGTCCGTGTTTGGCGTGGTTGTGATATGCGTCGATCGTTACCTAGCAACGTCGTATCCTCTGCGTCACTACAGATGGAAGACTAAGAAGACAGCGGTTGTCGTCAACGCGTTGACCTGGTTCATTCCCTGCTCCATTTGGTTGAGTATCAGCACGTTTTGGGACTTGACCCGACCGAGGGTCTCTGTGACACGGTCTGGATGGTGCGATCCAAATTACTCAAGGTATTTCATCTCAAGCACTATCACTGTGCTTCTTCGTGCATGCATCCCATTCTTGACGATCGCGACTTTGAGTGTTCAGATCTACCGTCGGGCAAAATCCGCCGGCCAGAAAAGTCTCGGGGGCAGAAGCATTCGGTCTATGTCAGCAACGAATGGAGATGACAAATTTCCTTCGACAGTGAGTCAAGACCAAATCATGTATGAGGTGGATGCAAAAAGCACGGCACGTTCCACAACACCTTCATCGGACGTCGAAGCTGAACATGAAAACAATGGATCGTCACAATTGAAACGCGGATTGCATGATAAGCAAATATGCAATATACCTCATTCACGTAGACTTAAGATTTTCACGCTTTCGGTTAATTTCCAGGACCATCTTTCCGGACAAGGGCAGGGTGATATTGGAAACGTTAACGCTCGTCTGAGTTTTGCTGATAGAATTGGGATTAATATGAAGGGCGGCAAGGGAAGCGCCGACGGGTCAAAAGCCATGCGTACCTTAACTTTCCTGCTCATAGCCTTTTTTATTTCATGGCTACCGAACACCATCGTTCTTGTCCTACTTTCAATCTCACCGACGAGCCTTACAAGTCTGCCTTACGCAATACAGCTTCGAGAATCCGTCCGATGGATATCCTTCTGTAACAGTACCATCAACCCGCTGGCCTATGCCGTGGCTCAACCTCTTTTTCGTCGTGTCATCTTAAAGATGGTCTGCACGAGATTGTCAGAATAGACTAACGAACCCAGCACTATAAAGTCAGCATCGATATGAAAGAACTGATAGAAAATTAAAGAAATCAAAGATTTCGTGTCATCTCACACCGTAGTCCTGCCTGCAGTTAAACAGCAGTATAGATATCCATTAATAAAATGCCGCAGTTCCCTCTTGTTGAGGGGATTATCTTCTTTAAATCAACCCCCCCCCCCTCCCCCTTGGTTTTCTTCCATACATTTAGTACATTTTGGGATTGACAATATCCCAAATTACATCAAAATAAGTTTGCAAGATATTTTTATTTGAATTAAAAAAATGCAATACCTCCCTCTCATACCCAGGAGATTCGACCTGAGGGGACAAGGGGAGCAAAGGAGCCCCCCCCCCCATATTTTAATCTGGGGGGGGGGGTGGAGCAAACATATCCTTTAGCCCCAAATAATATCAGACATTCCATTTTCCTTGATTTTAGTGGAAAATTTTCCAAATAGCGGTGTAGCGGTGTAGATATCCATTAATAAAATGCAGAAGTTCCTTCTTGTTGAGCGTTGTTGAGGGGATAGCTTCATTAAATCAACCCTCCCCACCCCCCATATTGTTTGATTTACAATATCCCAAATTACATCAAAATGTGCTTAAGAGACTTTTGTTTTTGAAAATTTGAATTCTAATGCGATAGCTTCTTTCATACACAGGAGAGTCGATCTCGGGGGACAAGGGGAACAATTGCCCCCCCCCCCATGAAAATATGTGGGGGTGGGGGCATTTCATTTTGCCCCAAATAACTTTTTGCTTTTTGGTAGAAAATTGACCAAACATTTCACTTAAATTGTACACTAGATCGTTCATTTTCAATCCTGAAAATGTACAATCTCCCTGTCCCGTTCGGTTTCCTTCATTACACTTATAGAAAAGATACCGAATAGTCCATCACGAAGTGTGCACAAAATTTGCCACTTCTATTTCAACAAAGGTCGCTTATGTCAGAGGAACACCCCTTTTCAATTCACCCCTCCCTGCTCGTTTCCCAACCAAATACAAGCAGATTTTGTACACTTTTTTCATTCTTTAATTTTTCAAATATTTTCAAAAATGTCTGTAAAACGTAACTTCATTTCAGTTTTCTTCGTGTGGGAAGGGTATGGGATACACCCTTCCGCTCCCTATCCCTGTTCTGGTATAGCCTCCCCTTCATGCATTGACCATAGCTAACCTTAGAGGGATTTACAATTTCTAGATATGCCACTGCAATCACACACACACACACACACACAAAAGGATACCTCCTCCAACAAACTCTCCCAAGCCGGTGTATAGCCTCCTTCAGTAGATAACAGACTTGTTACATTTGATGCAAATTTTCAGCTATTCCACCGAAATATGAGTCAAATCGTTGAATTTTAATTCTAAAAATGCGAAAGCTCCCACTAATGGAAAGGGAATTCTACACCCCCACCCTCCCCATCCACTCAACATAAACACCATGGGGAAACGACCGTTTCCCAAGTTACATCAAAATGTGCTTACGAGATATATTTATTTGAATTCTAAATATGCAAAAGCTCTCGTTGATCGTTGAATTTCCATGATGAAAATGCAAGAGATTCTTCTTATACGCAGGTAATCGATCGGGGGATGAGGGGGCAGTTGTCCCCCCCCCCCCCCCATTAAAATATTAGGTGAGGTTAAGCTTTTCATTTTGCCCCTAATAGTACCCGACACGCGGAAATTTTTCTTGCTTTTTTGATAGAGAATCGTCCAAATATTCCAAGTAAATTATGCACTGTCCCGTTGAATTTCAATGCTGAATTTGCAAATCTCCCTCCACCGCCAGGTTCCTTTCATTACTCTTATAGTCCCTCCCCCCTCCCCCATTGTTCCGATGGACCTGTACTAGGGTCCCCGATCTGACCAGGTTAGCGTCCCTGGTCAGTGACGGAGCATTAATCTGCACATTACTTGAATATGAGACCGTTCTGAATCAAATCATTTTCACACAACAATAGATATACAATGAACTCTTGAATGAATCCCATAAGGATTGGAATAATCATCTCCCAGCATTTCCACTGATTCCCCCTGATCAGTTACTAGCCTTCCCCTTAAACACAAAATTTCAAATGGAAAAGACGATGTTGTTCTATTTGCCATGGTAACTACATAACATCAGCTATTGTCAATCTGGCATCAGCCAATGATCTTCTGGCATTTCTCGTTCTTACCGGGGCCATCGAGGTCTCTATGACTATGATCACACTATTCCTCATGCGAAAGGGTGCTACGCATATGTGAATATGAATATGATATAAATAATGCCGCGAATATTTTCCTTCATAATCCCGCTCTATTTCAAACATACACACGCAAAATTCTAGTCACACACATCTTATGCCAATGAATGGCTATAACTGACCAATCAGGGGCAAGGATGCAAGAGATTGCTCCCATCTATCAAACAATGTTTCATACAAATGTAACCAGACGACTGGTGACAAGAATATTATATTCTTTAAGTTTCTCTTTTCCCGTTCCCGCGCTGTGGATCACGGGTTCACGGGGTTCTGGAACCTTCCTTGGCAGACTTGTCACGTGGTCAAGCGAGGTCCTGACCCCCTTTTTTTTTTTTTTTACCACCCTTTATTTTATGCTAATTATAGCGTTAACCAATTCTTTCAAATATGCAAATAACTTTCCCCCAAACCGGAAGTCAGGAACACCACTCGGCGACTTATCGCAGTTCGTCCGACGTCGGTATCCTCTTAACCTCTCTTCGCTCCGCGCCTCCTATTTTACAGGTAAAATCACACTTTTCGTATTACTTATTTATGAATTGCTTATGCAAGTTACTTTTGTAAGACTTCGTAGATGGTTTTGAACCCAGTCTTTCATGTCTGTGTGTGATAGTAAGCCCGGTATTTAAGTGAAAAGTTAGTTCTCAAAAGTTGACGAGTGTCTTGATAATTTTCGTCGACTAGCTATATGTCGTGTATCAGCTCGCCACAGAACGCCAGTTCTGCGAGAGAACATATTCGATGGGTACTCGAAGGGTTATACACACTTCGCACTCTGAGTCTATAAGAGAATATTCTATTCGTTCGACAGTTGATATACAAATTGAAAGTGCATGATATTCCTTTATCTGAAAGGGCAGACGCAGGTGATTGACGCCTTATTGTACAATGGGCGAATCGTCTTAAATTTGTTAATCACATTGTTTTAAATTTGAATAAAAGTAATCCACTGTTCGCGAAGAATAAAGGTGCGTTCCGCTCAGCTGAGAGGAGTGCACAAGGGGTAGTCTACGAGTCGAGACCTGCCGAAGTGACAGCCGGCTAAGTCTGGCCGTAAATGTTGATATTGAACATTTGCATTTTAACTGGGAAACGTAGATGAGTAGAGGGATGAAATGACGATCATTAATGTGAAAGTTCGTGTACAGTATAATATTAACGTGCAGGTGTCGAACCAAGACGAAGCTTCGCAAGGTTCGTGATGTAGACTATCGATACGTTTCGAAGTACCGATGTTCGGGGAAAAGCTAGTCTCAGTAGAAGTTACTGAAGGGGAAGAAGTGTTCAAAAAGTGCACTCTATGCCATAATATTCGAGGTGTACGAGGTATTAACTGTAGAACTAGATCCTCTGTGGAGTCAGTTCATAATAATGTTATAAATGTATTACAAGTACGCCAGCGAACTGCTTTCTTAAAGTTTCATACGGTCAATCCTAAGGGTAGAGTAAGGCGTTGGATAGACTAACATTGGGTCTGACCAACGTGCATCATTCCAAAGGTATGTGAGTGATAGTGGAAGTAGTTGTCCGCAGTTGGGACTGACCACCCCCCCCCCCTGTTCATGTTGTAAATCTTGCCTAAAGTACCGTATGCCGCGGCGAGAGAGAGAGAGACAGACAGACAGACAGACAGACCGAGAGGAAGAGTGGGAGAGAGGGACGAAGAGGATCACAGCCGTTGCTAAGGGTTACTCGCAGAGAACAGGGGGCTCGCTTCGTACATCCTTGGTCTATGTAACTCTTTGTTTGACTGCAGAAGTCGAATCCGACTCTGTTCGCGTTCGTTTTACGCTGTTTTCACTTTCAAAGGGGAAATAAGTTTTGAGTTTACTCGTCGCCGTGATCGTAGTTTAGAGAATGTGGCGGCTTAGCGAATTCGATTCGATGGTACGATAAACGTTGCATCATTAACATGTTTAATGTGACGGCTTGTTTGCAGTTATAGTAGATGATTTAGGAGTAAACGTCTACAATCAGATATATGAGCATGATTTCCCCTTTTCTGCTCGTGTTACGATCGAGGAATATCCGGTTATTATTGTCACTTTGCTGTACATATATGTTTATTTTTTGTTAGTCGTCGTGTATAGCTTTAATCCATTAAATTGGCATGGATGTCAAGTGACACGGATGTCGGGTATTTATTTGGAAATTTGAGTAGTTATAGTACCCAGGTAAGCCAATAATTTAAAGTAAATGCATTATTTCATAATGAAGAAATAAAATCATTTCATTGGATAACAGAGTAAATGAATAAATTGTTTTAGCATTGTTTGGGTTAATATGACTACTCAGAGAAAGCAGTTTTTATATGATTACGGATATTTCGTTTGATTAAGCTCTGCGTTAGAAAATACAATCGTAAAGTTATTTATACATCGAGCTAATAAGGTGAATCATGTGTTTGTTTATTTTTGTACTAGGTGATTTTATGAAGTCATCAAGTTGCATAGTTTAGTATACAACGGTAATGGTTAATAGTAATAATAATATACGCATTAATGATGAATAAGGAGGACGGGAAATGATAATAATTGGATTTAGAATAATTCAATTAATGTAATAAAGTAGATTGTAACAGTACACGAGCATTAGGGAAGTCCAATACGCTCTAGTTAGGTAGTAAGGTAGTGAATTAAGATAGTTAATGAGTGGTACTGAACATCTTCGAGGTAAAGATGCATCACAAGTGACAGTCTTCCTTTGTGTTTTAACATTTGAGTCGGCATTGAGGAGAGTGTTTAATAATAATATGTTTGTTTTATTCTTGCCCTGCACTCTTTGTACATATACGGCGGCTGACTTGCTGTTTATTATTTTGTGTTCTTTGTTTACCTCCGTTTGGAAGTTGAAGTTAAGTAAATAAATGGCAGTTCGTCCGACGTCGGTATCCTCTTAACCTCTCTTCGCTCCACGCCTCCTATTTTACAGACTCAACTCCCTTCAAACATTCTTCATCTAGCCCCACCCTACTCCAAGGGAGGGTTACACAAAAAAAGCAATCAGAGATGAAGACCTGAGAACAGATATCACTTCTCCACTCTGAGGCTGGTTGATCCTATTTGACACAGCATTATCTGCGCAGGCTGTACTCCAGGGAAATAGTTCACAGTATATTCTGTCCTGTTCAGTGAGGTACGTACTTTGCTAATCTACAGCCTTGCGCTTCACGAAGTTTTTTTTTTTTTTATTGCAATTGTCATAGTTTTGTTTTATGACCATATTACACAGACCTTCATTGAATTAGGCTCAGGTAGGGTGTTTGTAGGCCTATCATTTTCTTTCAGTGATTTTTTACATAATGAATGTACATGGGTCTGCAAATATCTCCTTCCGAAAAAAAAAAATGAACAGAAAAAAGAAAAAAACAAATTCTACAGAAAACTGAAATGTTATGACATCAGGAACAGATAGAAATATAAAGCTACATTTGCTTGTTATTTCTTCTTTCTTTTCATTACTGATTTCTCCTGCCGTTATTACGATCTATATAATATTAGGAAGTGATCTCGACATCACAGAAAGTCTCTCTTGTCTTAAATGTAAAGTGGCAGAATAAAGCATCGCTTTGTTTGATAAACCAATAAGTTTGTTTCTTCTTTGTTATTAGAATCGATTCAAAGCTTTCAATAAGTAAAGTCGGAACCAACGTTTTGAAAAAAAAAAATGTATGGGCAAATGTTAATTTGTTCACTTTTTATCACTAACGTTAATAATTCTGAAATCAGTCTTTTTCAAGTTTAATTCAATTAATTTAGGAGTTTCCAGTTCTCGGGAATTTGAAAGATAACGGACATTTTACCACATCCAATAATGCGATGACTGCTACATTACAAATATATTTTAAGGTTGAGAATTAGTAATACAGCAACAATTTCTTTTTTCTATTTCGGAACTATTGTGTTTTGGTGATATTCTTAGAATGGAAGATATTCCGCTGGTTGTATAAGTAATAAAGAGAGAATACGTATGAAATGCAGGGCAATATTTTGGAAGAAACATTTTCGTTAAATATGTCTTCATGGTTCTTCTTCCCTTCTTAAATCTAGGGCCTGAACGACTTCAACAATACTATGAACCAAAGTATCACCGACTCGAGTCAAACGCTTATTCTGACCATGGCAGTGGGACTGACGTTTACTTGGCAAGCAGGTACTTTATTTGGACTTTCTTTGATCACAATCTTTGTAAATTCGCTCATTCTTCTGGCATTTTGCACCGAAAAGAAATTACGGACTTACAGCAATTACTACATATTGAACATGACGGTGGCTGACCTTCTGGTAGGCCTTGTCTGCATGCCAATCCGGGCGCTAATATTTGCCTTCGATCGCACCTGGATGCTGGGCGGGACCTTCTGCTACATCTTCATAGGGGTGCAGAACGCTCTTCCCGGTGTGTCCGTATTTGGCGTGGTTGTGATATGCTTCGATCGTTACCTAGCAACGTCGTATCCTCTGCATCACTACAGATGGAAGACTAAGAAGACAGCGGTTGTCGTCAATGCGCTGACGTGGTTCATTCCCTGCTCCATTTGGTTGAGTATCAGCACGTTTTGGGACTTGGCCCGACCAAGCGGTGCGGTGACACGGTCTGGATGGTGCGATCCAAATTACTCCAGGTATTTCATCTCAAGCACTATCACTGTGCTTCTTCGTGCATGTATCCCATTCGTGACGATCGCGATTTTGAGTGTTCAGATCTACCGTCGGGCAAAATCCGCCGGGCAGAAGAGTCTCGGAGGCAGAAGCATTCAATCTATGCCAGCAACAAAAAGAGATGATAGGTTTTCAGTCAGCCAAGACCAAATCATGTATGAGGCGGAAGCAAAAAGCCCGGAACGTTCTACGGACACACCTTCATCGAACGCCGAAGCTGAACATGTAAACTGTACATCTTCACAATTGAAACGCGGATTGCATGATAAGCAAATATGCAATACACCTCAATCAAGTGGCCTAAAGATTTTCACGATTTCGGTGAATTCCCAAGACCATCTTTCCGGTCAAGGGTCGGTTGATATACCAACCGTTAACGCTCGTCTGAGTTTTGCTGACAGAGTTGGGACTAAAATGAAGCGCGGGAAGGGAAGGGCCGATGGGGCAAAAGCCATGCGTACGTTGCTTCTCCTGGTCATAGCCTTTTTTATTACATGGCTGCCGAGCACAGTTGTCCTAATCTCACGTTCTATTTCACCGACACTGATTACAAGTCTGCCTTACATAATGCAATTGAGGGAATCTGTCCGATGGATAGCGTTCTGTAACAGCACCATCAACCCGCTGGCCTATGCCGTGGCCCAACCTCTCATTCGTCGTGTGATCTTAAAAATGTTCTCCACGAGCCTGTCAGTATAAACTAATTAAACAACCCGATTACTAAGTCAGCATCGATATGAAAATGATAACTGAATGAAATTAAGATTTCGTACAATAATTGTCCCACACCGTAGTCCAACAGAAGTATAAAAATCTATTAATAAAGTGCAAAAGTTTCCTCGTGTCTTCTTTCAATCAACCCTTTTCCCCCTCGGTTCCTTCCATAGATTTCGTGCACTTTGGGGATTGACAATTTCCCAAATTACATCAAAACTTACGAGCTATTTTCTATTCAAATTCTACAAAAGCATCAGCTCCCTCTTATATGCAGAAGGGATCAACCCTGTAGGACGATGAGAGCACCCCCTCCCTGCATGAAAATAATGGAGTGGGGGGGGGGGGGGGGTGGGGCAAACATATCATTTTGGCCCAAACAATTCCCGACATACGGGGAATTTTTTTTTTTAATAGAAAATTGTCCACATTGCACGTAAATTGTGCAATAGAATGTCGTCCTTCAATTCTGAAAATCTACAATCTCTCTCTCCTGCTAGGTTCCTTTCATTTAAAAGATTCGTTCATATCAGAGGGTTACCCCCTTCCAATTTACCCTCCCCACTCGGTTCCCAACCAAATGCGACTAGATTTTTTATTTTTATTTTATTTTTCAATTTTCAAAATATTCCATGAAAAGAAATAACTTCATTTCAATTCTAAAATTCTCTTCTTTTTCCTTTTTTTTTTTGGGGGGGGGGAGGGGTTGGGGATACCCCCTTCCATGTACACTCCTTCTTCCTGCCCTGGTAGCATCCCCCCTTCCCACATACATTTACCACGGCTAACCTTAGAGGGATTTACAATTTTCCAGATGTGCCACCAAAAGTGCGCAACAGATTGTTGTACTGAATCATTAAAAAAAAAAAGTACAAAAACTTCCTCTTAAGGGACGGGGATAACCTCCTAACCTCCCCTTCCTCGGTCCCGCTCCATATAAACACTATGGGGGAATGACAGTTTCCCAATTACATCAAAATATGCTTGCGGGATATCTTTACTTGAATTCTAAAAATGCAGAAGCTCTCGTTGATCGTTGAATTTCAATGCTGAATGTGCAAAAGAGGGATGAGCATATCATTTTGCCCCTAATGATTCCCACATGCGGAAAATTTTCCTGCTTTTTGATAGAAAATTGCCCAAATGTTCCAATTATATTGCCCAATAGATCGTTGAAATTCAATGCGGAATATGTAAAATCTCTCTCCACCTTTAGGTTCCTTTCATTTCTCTAACACGGTACTTTTGGGATTGACAATCTTTCTATCAAATATTCCATAACAAAGTGTGCATTAGATAGCTTTATTTCAATTACGAAAATGCATAAACCCCCTCCCTCACCATAAACTCCTAACATTTAGTATACAGTGAGATACCAAGTTGTTTAAGTACTTGGATATTCAGATTTTAATGTATACACCAAATGTGGCATCAGATTGCTGAATTCAAGGCCTGGAAATGAGCCCTCTCCCTCGTGTGGATGGAGGAAATACCAATCCCACACCCTCCCCCTACTCGGTCGCTGCGCTCCCTCGTTTAGAGTTTTGCTCTGATATTCGAATTTTGCATCCAACCAATATTGAAAACAGATCGACGCCCTTGTCAGAAAAATCGTTATTCTTTCATCATCAAATATGGAAGACGAACACTTATTGAAGAAATAATGTTATATATGTTTTGATTATTACAGTTATATGATTATTAATTATTCAAGCAGAATATTGTGTACACACATTATTGACTCCTTGTAAACAATTTTAGAAGTATGCACCAAAGTTTGGAAATAATATCTTTGAATTGACTTATGATGACACAATGAATAACACTACTTGAGATTTTGATAGGCTGGTGAAAAAAAAAACTCTAGATATCTCTGTTTACAATAATGATTATTAATTATTCGCAGAGGTCAGGTCAACATTGGTCAAGATTCAGTGGCCCCACCCCCCCCCCCCCCCCCGGGCGCTCTGACGAAAGCCTGGGAAAGTCGCGGGTGTTTTGTTTTCTTATTTTTTCTAAACAGGCAAATGTGCATGTGCCACATATTTCATAAAGGAATAATGGTAACGATAGAAATAAGATTTAGTTTACGGGTAAAACCATAACATAGTGGTTATCCGCGTATATAAAACAAACAACAGAAAAAGTTTCGATCAGATTTGAAATTAGCAAAATCTGTGTCAATATGTGTCATGTTGCTGGTGCTGATTGCTGGTGCTAATGATGGTGTCATTTTGACAAAACCCCAGTAACCATGCAAGGTCTTGGATTCACAATTATTTCAGAGGGAAGTTTCTTTGATTTTAAACGTAGATTATGACCAGGGTTGTATGGCTTAATGACTTCGCTGAGAAAGCAAGTGTATTTCCATGATTTGAAAGCATTTATTCTTCTACAAAGAATCTTACAGCCCCTATTTTTCACTTGCAGATGAGAAAATAGACAGCTTTGAATAGTGCTTCAAAATAGTTCAAGAGTATGAGTTAGTGATAGAAAAAACCCCAAAGTAAATCAATGTAACAAATGTTAACATGGTTATATAAAAACAAAATCGTTTGTGGAATATACCGTCTACAGTTATGGTTTATTGAGAAAATGGAACATATCTACTAATATTGTGACTTTATTGCGATATTTTTGTTTATATGTAGTGTGTTCTCTGATACAACTGAACTATACGTAATATGCATGACATGCATGAAGTATGATAACTCACACCTTTTTTTTTTTTCAATCACTCCCAATGGTAAACAATAGTTTTAAGCTTGATAGAAGCCCTTATCGGAAACCAGTACAGACAATACATGACGGATAGAAATTATGTGTTCAATTAATTTTGTATGTTACAAATCTTGCGGTTGCACTTTGTATCTGTTTCCAAGAACCTTTCGAGCTGAGATTCCAGTACTCCAATGAGCAAACCATGGTTATTGTCTAAGTGATTAAAAATAAATGCATGTACCGGTTTCTCTGTGGTTGTGCCATGCAGAAAGTTTCGAAGATTTTACGCCATGTGTACACCAAATTTTAGGGCTACCGATTTACACTTTATGAATGTATACTTCTGAGACCATCTTGGACCATCGAGAAAAGGTTACGTGCCGTAGGATTTAAAAGAACAGGCCATCACAAACATTGACAAACCGAAATGTTACAGATTTTGCGAGATCTAATGTGTATAACTTCAGTTTTCTCAAGATTCAAATCGAGGCTGTTCTACAATTACCAATCTTAGACCAGACTTATGCATGATTTAATCTGAGCAATAAGTGCAGTAGAATTTATACTTTCTTGTATTTAAACGTTAATCTGTGTATCGTCGGCATATTATGCAACTTTACTTATGCCATACTTCTCTATTACATCTCCAAGTGGAGGGGTTTACATTAGCAAGCAAAAAGGTTCCACGACAGACGAACCAGAGGAACCCCTTGTCTTTCACATACAAGAATTATCCCTAAGAGTAAAATCAAACAATACTACATTGCATTGGCAGTCTGATAATTGCAATTGATCTGATTCCTGCTGTACTATAGATGTATTGCATCGTGTATCATCCACTCTCTCCAATTTTGAAGGCACATAACAGTGTTATTGACAAGTCAAGCAAAAGGATCCAACACTCCCAAGTTTATGTAAATGTTGTATTTGGTCTAATTATACGAGAATCACGTCGCAAAGATTTATCTTTTTGACACAAACACACTTATACACACGCATACTCACACACTTGACAATTATGTATCTCCAGTTGTTTCTGTGATATTGTCCAAACAAGTATAAAATGAAAACTGCTTTGAAAGCACATCATGAAATATCATTTTCATACATGATGCAGGTGTGGATTTGTCAGTATGTCGCATGCTTGCTTGTGGTATGAGAACTATGATAATCAGAATAGTAGTTGCCTATTTTTTAAAACAGTAGTGGAGTCCGAAATGCATAGTTTGCAAGCGACAGAATATATTCCATCCAAACTACAGTGCATCAACGATGTGCTTTTATTACACAAATAAGAGAATCAAATTTCCTTCCCCAAAAAGAAATATATCTATATATATATATATATATATATATATATATATATATATATATATAATAGATAGATAGATAGATATACAGCGTGTCCCAGAAAAAAAAAAAACGAAACGGGGTTTCCATGCAACTTTTTACTATCAAAATCATACATTTTCTTTATGAGATATACATCCAGCAACAATGGTATGATAAACTTTTCTTCTTTCATTTGATGTACAACTTAATGTTCATCGTTCATGCATGACTGACTTAGAACAATGAACAGTGGTGCTACCAAATTTTCATTTGCACGCGCAAATGGTGACTTTACGTGAATTTTTCAGACTTAAATATTCGTATTTTCTTCTTTCATATGAAATCTCACGCGGCAAATATGAATAACGCATGCTTGAGAAAAATTTGCATGAAAACATGCTTAATTTCTACCGATTCTACGGATAGTCGAAAAACAAGAATAAGCTATGAGACAAAACCAATTGAAGACTAATATCGTGAGTATTCTCAGCTGCACGAAGTCCAATGGCTATGGGAAATCAACATTACAACAATGATACGCATTTTGATGATTTTGTACCTCAAACTTATTTCATTGTTTTCATTCCTCTCTACATTTCCCTTACTCGTGGTTAGGCCTTCATCACTGACAGGGATTTGAAGTTTTGAAGGGGAAGGTGAAGCAGAAAGAGAGGGTACATCCCTTTATTCATCGTTGAACTTGCGCTTGTAAAAGCGCAAGTGGAGGGCAGAAAGTCGGTGTTTTTTTTTTTTTTTTTTGGGGGGGGGGGCGGATAGTCGAAAAAAAAACATTCAGCTCTCCCGACTTAGCAATTAGACAATGGGCTCATCTGCACCATTGAATTCACACAAAACAACTGCAGTGCTACAATGAATGTTGTGGGGGGGGGGGGGGTGAGTGGAGATATTTACAGAGAATGCTGTATGAGACGGAAAGCCCTGTGTTAGCATTTATTTAGAATAAGCTATGAGACAAAACCAATTGAAGACTAATATCGTGAGTATTCTCAGCTGCACGTAGTCCAATGGCTTTGGGAAATCAACATTACAACAATGATACGCATTTTGATGATTTTGTACCTCAAACTTATTTCATTGTTTTCATTCCTCTCTACATTTCCCTCACTCGTGGTTAGGCCTTCATCACTGACAGGGATTTGAAGTTTTGAAGGGGAAGGTGAAGCAGAAAGAGAGGGTACATCCCTTTATTCATCATTGAACTTGCGCTTGTAAAAGCGCAAGTGGAGGGCAGAAAGTCGGTGTTTTTTTTTTTTTTTTGGGGGGGGGGGTGGGGCTCGGAAGGTTTTTTTTGGTCCGTTACTCCCACCCCACCTTCCCAAACATTCCGCTGATGAACATCCTTCGCTCTGTTGTTAGCTACATGGTCAGGCAAGCCCATGATCATAATTATTCTAATTTACGACCCTATTCACAACCGAACCGTCAGTAACAATCCCTTTCACCCCTTCCCTTCATGTATGTGTACATTCATTGAAGCATGAAGGCCATTGTTATCTGCCAAGTTGGGAATGTCGGGAAAAGCTAACTAGCTCTATATTTACTATTTATCTATCTTGGTAAAAAGGAAGCATATTTTCAAGTTAAGTTTTCTTGAGCAGGGGTTGATCATATTTTACGCATGGGATATCATATGAAAAAAAAAGAAAAAAGAAAAAAGAATGGATATTAAGGCTTTGATTTTATTTTTTGCAAAAGATTGCTGAAAAAGTCTGAAAAACTCATTCAAAGTCGTCATTTGCTCGTGCAAATGAAAATTTAGTAGCACTACTGTCTATTGCTCTAACTCAGAATTTTGAGCAATGAGTTGTACATCAAATGAAAGAAGAGAAGTGTATCTTTCAATCCATGTATATCTCATACTGCAAATGTGTGATTATGATCGCAAAGAATTGCAATGAAACTCGGTTTCGTTTTTTTCTGGGACACGGTGTGTGTGTATATATATATATATATATATATATATATATGCATATGTAAAAAATATATAATACATAATATATGTAGTATATATATATATATACATATATATTTATATATATATCGCAAGATCCTATCATATGCTACTGCCTTCAATTACTATTATGTTTTTCTTCCATTTCATCAAACACCATCAATAGCGAAAAGTCACACAGAATTTACCGGAGTCCATGCGAATAAAAGTATCACAACATCACGCAGTATAGCAAGAGAGGGTTGAAAAAAAAATTGTAAGGCCTTGAAAGGAGATTGACAGCGAAGGCAAAAAATAACAACAAGATAAGGGTGATCGATATTTTTTTCTTTTTTTTTTCCGCGAATAGTGTGAGAAACGACAACATCAATGAATATCATTGTCAATGTTCCTAAAAGCACGCATAGAGACCCCCTTTTGGATAGAAATACTAGCAACAGTGATATGGGAAGAGTAAACGATGGTGATTGGTGGGAAGGATCATATATTAATCGTAGTGTGTTGCAGTTTATGATTATTCATCATGGGCTGCACTTTATACCGAATGAATTTCGGGACTACAACATACAGAAAAAAAAAAAAACTGAATTCAACTTGCGATTTCTCGCCTTATTATTGGTTGGATTATAAAATGGATTGTGAGGAAAGATGTGCGAGTAGAATTATTTGAGTTCTGTCATCAAGGTTAATGCTGCAAATATCCGAAGGTTGGATATATTTCTCCATAAATCCCGGGCTATCAAAGTGCTTCAGTGCCTTCTTTGACTTAAGTAGCACCTGCTACCTTTAATTCCACCGGTTTTGGCTATGCTTCATGCTTTTGCTCTTCTAAGGTCTTCTAAGGTTTACTAAACTCGGTAAGATTGACTTATTTTAATGAGTTGAAATGACTATTGTTCTAACAAGCAATTTCGTTTTAGTTCTTATTTGCAAAATCAAAGGATTCATTCTAATACTGTAATGTGAAGATGAAGTAGGCCGATATAATGTTTCTGTGATCTGAACTTAAATAATAACATGTAATGTGTAAGGCCATTATCGGTTTCCGATATATTTATTTGAAATGATGCATAGACGTCTTCTCCGCACTTTAATTAAAAGAGTCATACTTCTACTCCAATATTGTTTTACAAATGTTAATTTTCCGTTTTGATACTTTTGACATCTCAATATGAGGTTGTATAACTTGATTTACAACGTGACAAGATACAATCTTGAGTTAAGTTCGTTTCCTTCCTAAAAATTTTCTCGATTAGATATTTCACTAGCGACTCATATACACTGGTGTAACGCACATACCATTGATTACTAAAATCTCCACTGGAAAACACCCAGGAAACATGCAATTGATGACAATCAATTTTTCTTCTAACAACTAGAACATGTACCACTTCTAATTTTCGCTTGTACTCTGTTCCTAAAGAGCCACAATTCTCATTCTGAAATACATGAAGGTACACGAATTCCAATGAAATAATCTTAAAGCTGGGTGCGGAATATTGATGATGATCATTTCTTAAATTTCATACAGGGCGGACGACATGATTAACCGTTCAAGTGATATCATTGCCCCTGGAGGAACAGTTCTCAAGGCTACGCTGGAGATTTCTTGGCAAGCAGGTGTCTTATTTTCCATTTCTGTGATTACCGTAATAGTAAACATGGGGATCCTACTAGCGTTCTACTATGAAAAGAAACTACGGACGTATAGCAATTACTACATCATTAACATAACGATAGCAGATCTGTTGGTTGGCTTAATTTGCATGCCCATCCGTGGGCTTATGTTCGCGTTTGACCGCACGTGGATTCTTGGACAAACTTTCTGCTACATTTTCACAGGCATCAATCAAGTTCTCCCCGGAGTCTCAGTTTTTGGGACCGTGATCATTTGCTTTGATCGTTATCTAGCAACATCATACCCACTCATTCACTACCGGAGGAAAAGCAAGAAGGTAGCAATAGTTGTCAGCGGATTTTCATGGTTGATTCCTTTATCTCTTTGGATGAGTTTGAGCACACTTTGGGACCTGGTTAGTCCCAACACGCGTGTGGTGTCTTCAGGGATTTGCCATCCAAACTACGCTGAGCACGTTGCATCAATGCTCTTCGTCGTATTCCTGCGAGCTGTTATCCCATTTGCCGTGATTTTGTTACTCTCTGTTCGAATCTTCTACCGTGCGAAATCTGCCAGCCGTAGTCGATCGGTTGATCATGTGTTTTTTGCAACGAAAGCCGGAAAGAAGGTAAAAACAAGCAGCCATCAAATTTCCTTTCCCAGAGTGACTGAGGACAAGGTTTCAACAAAAGTAAAAACAAATGAAGTGAAACAGAACATTCCTTCCATATACGGTCAAGAAATCATTTCACGACAACAAAAAGAGAAGGTGTCCCCCACTGATATAAACACTTGTGTCACTTCAGAGCAAGATAGGCGTTCGGACGAAAAACCTGGTTCGGTGCTCGGCTCGCCGCCCGATGGCGCGCATACATTGTCTTGCACTGTCCCAAAGGATAGATGCGATGCTCTCAGTTTTTCCGATGTAAGCCACAGCTACCGGGTTCCAATTTTCTTGAACAGCAGTGGAAGCATAACGGCTCGTAAGGCCCGGCCAGGTCCTCTTTTACAGGGAATCACCACAGCCCAAAGTCAGGGCGAGAAGAGGATCTCAGACGGTAGCAAGGCCTTGCGCACATTGGCTTTTTTAGTCGTCACTTTCTACTTGACATGGTTCCTGAATACCCTGAATATCATACTCCGCACCGCAGCGCCGGAATGGTCCACCAGCCTTCCTTCTGCGGTGCAAATCCGGGAGTCCGGAAGATGGCTATCCTACTGCAACAGCACACTGAATCCCCTTGCATACACTCTAGCCCAGCCGCTATTAAGGCAAACAATTAGGAAGATGTTTTGTAAAGATAATTAATTTCGAGAGAGATCGGCTATGTGGCACTCGAAAGTGTACAGGGAGCTACTCTGTTTGCTGTAGCATAATGGCAAACAGCCCTATACGGTCTGTCATAAACACAACGACAACAGAAAAAAAAGGTACTGCGATTTCTATAACTACACATATCTATAATTACACCTCTATTTTTTATGATTCAATCTACATTTTTTAAATATCAAAGATATTCATTGATAACTAGACAAAAGATTGATATAAATACAATGCACGTCAATAACGACAAATTTGATAAAAGGTTTACTTGAACCATTACAACACAATTCTCAAAACTACGTTTTGCTTTTCTCTTGTTAGAACGTGCCCAGAATACTGTTGTATTTGGCTATAAAAATAATAAGCACATTTGCAATACGTCAAGTCTGGCATGTTATAGTTCATACCTATTTTATATTCTTAACGCTAATTTTCTGTATTATGATATCATAGCAGACTAACTGGCCCAAATTCACGAAGGTGGTTCAATATTTACATGGACAAAGACCGTTGTTTTGTATGGGGTGCCAAGTGCCGCGTGGTCTATTTCGTTACGAAATCAGTCATTTCGTCAACGAAATAGGCCATGCGACACATCGGGTCAAGTAGGGTCAAGTTTCAAAGGACCCCTAGATACCGAGTTGTTATACTTATTCACATTGCAATGAATATCTATCCGTCCTCCTCATTTAAACAATCCAAAAACTTCACCAAATGTGTGCATCAGAGTGCTTAATTCAAGGTCTGAAAATGGAACTCTCCCTCGTGTGGGTGGAGTTAGTACCCCCTCCCACACCCTCCCCTTACTCGGTCGCTGCGATCCCTAGAACATAATGTATTAGAGGCTTGCCCGTTACTCCCCCCATAATGAAGACAGATCGACGCCCCTCGTCAGAAAAATCGTTATTCTTTCTTCGTCATAAATGGAAGATGGATACTTTGTGAATAAATTGAATGTTCTTATTATTCATATGATTATATGGCTGTTGATTATTTTTGTAGATTATTGTGTAGACACATTATTGAATTTTGGAAGCGTGCCGCAAAGTTTTTATTTCATGTCTTTGAATTGACTAGTTATGACACAATGAATAAGACTATTTGAGATTTTTGGAGGCTGGTGAAAAAAAAAAACAAACCTCTAGATGTCTCTGCATACAATAAGGGTTATCAATCGTTCACAGAAGTCGGGTCAACTTGGGTCAAGTTTCAGCGGACCCCCCCCCCCCCCCCCGCGGGGGGGGGGGGGGGCTCTGACGAAAACCTGGGAAAGTCGCGGGTGTTAGTGTTTTCTTATTGTTGTAAAGAGCCAAATGTGAATGTGCCATATACTTTGTAAAGGAATAATGGTAACGATAAAATTAACATTTAGCTTACGGGTAAAACCATAACATAATCGCTATCCGTGTGTATTCAACAAACAACACACAAAAGTTTCAATCACCAACTTCAATCACCAATTATCAAACGATTTTTTTTTTTAAAAACACATATTTGAATTTATCACAATCTGTATCAGTATGTGTTTTGTCGCTGGTGCTGATTACTGGTGCTAATGATAGTGTCATTTTTACAAACCCAAGTAACCAAATGCCTTGGATTCACAATCATTTCAGAGAGCAGGTTCTTACATTTGAACATAATATTATGACCAGGATTGTATGGCTTAATGACTTCGCTGATAAAGGCAGGGGAATTTCCATGATTTCAAAGCACGTATACTACTACAAAGAACCTTACAGTTACTATTTACCAGGTTTAGCGCTTAAAAATAGTTCTAGAGTGAGAGGTAGTGATAGAAAAAAAGAAATCTGTGTTAAAATGCTCATCAGTATAATAAATGTTAACATGGTTAAACATGCAAAATGCTAAGAATAGTTTTATCAAAATCATTTCTGGAATAAACCGTCTTCAGTTATGGGTTATCGAGAAATTTAGTGATATTTTCTTATATCTATTGCATTTTTTCTCATATGTAGTATGTCTTGTGATACAACTCAACTGTACATAATATGGACCAAGTGTGATAACTCAAACACCTTTTTTTTTTTTTTAATCACTGCTCCCAATGGTAAACAGTAGTTTTAAGCTTGATAGGAGCCCAAATCGGCAACCAGTGGAGACTATACATGACGTATAGAAATTATGTGTTCAATTCCCTTTGCGTGTTACAAATCATCCGGCTGAATTTGTATAAGTTTCAAATAACCTTTCGAGCTGAAATTCCAGTACTGCAATGAGAAATTCATGGTTTTTGTCCAGTTGATTAAAAATAAATGCATGTAACGGTTTCTTTGTGGTTGTTCTATGAAGAAAGTTTCGAAAGTTTCGAAGTTCTTTGTACACCAATTACGGCTATCGATTTACAACTTATGAATGTACGCTTTTATGACCATCTTGAATGATCGAACCAAGGTCACGTGCCATAGGAATTAAAAGAACAGGCTATCACAAACATTGACAAACAGAAATGTTACAGATTTTGCGAGATCTAATGTGTATAGCTTCAGTTTTCTGAAGATTCAAATCGAGGCTGTTTTACATTGACCAATCTACGACCAGACTCAAGCATGATTCAGTCTGAGCAATAAGTGCAGTAAAATTTATTCTTTTGGTATTGAAACGTTAATCTGTGTATCGTCAGCATGTCATGCATTTTTACTCATGTCATACTTCTCATTACATCTCCTAGTGGAGGGGTTAACATTAGCTATCATAAAGGTTCAACAAGCGACGAACCTGAGGAACCCCTTGTCTCACATAAAAGAATTATCCCTAGTAAAATCAAACAATACTGCTTTGCATTGTCAGTCTGATAGTTGCGAGTGTTTTGCATCTTGTTGTACTATAAATGTATTGCATCGCATCATCTAATCTCTCCAGTTTTTAAGGCACATTAAAATGTAATTAACAAATCAAGCAAAATGTTCTAGCACTTTCCAGTTTATTTGAATGTTGTATTGGGTCTAATGATATGAGAATTACGTCGCAAAGATTTATCTTTTTCACACAAACACACTTATAAACACGCACACTCACTCACTTGACAATTATGTATCCTCAGTTGTTTCTGTGATATCATCCAAATAGAGAACTGCTTTGAAAGCAGTCGTGAAATATCATTTTTATACATAATTATCGCACGTGTGGATTTTATCTGTATTATCTATGATAATCAGACTAGCAGTAGCCTATTTTCAAAAACAATAGTGGAGCCCGAAATGCATAGTTTGCAAACGACAGAGAAAGATCCAAACTACAGTGCATCAACGATGTGCTTTTATTGCACAAATATGATAAGAGAATCAAATTTTCTTTCCCCAAAGGAAATACATTACGGAATATCCTACCAAATGCTACTGCCTTAAATTGCTATAGGTTTTCACGCCCAATTTCAGCAGATTTGCATTCGAATTAATGACAAGGCGTTCAAATCTAAGGAATTTTTGTCACTGCTCTACTCTCGCGGTGCATTGTAATTCGTTGAGTATTCAGTTTAATTTAATGCCATTCCTATTCGTTGAGTATTCAGTTTAATTTAATGTTATCATTTTAGATTTTATTTCATTCAATTTCATAGAGAGAAATTCATTCAATTTAACGGCACAGAGTTAGCATTCAATTTCGCGCCAGCTGGATAGACGTTCAAATTTCCACCAAATACCAGTTTCAAATTCATTTATTAGGAATGCAACTTCGCACTTTTAACATTCGAATTAAGTCAACATACAACATTTCTACGGGCCTTTATTTTACTATCACTTATCGGATGATAACATTTCATTCTCATTTCAAAGTCTCATTTAATCATCTTAATTGTCCTGTATGTATTTCTTTCCTATCGACCTTTCTTTCATTTTCAATTCACCCTTTACAGTATGGATGTTACATTTAGGAAATAGCCATATCCCTGAATATCTTAGAGGTCCTATACGTCCAAATCCATATTGAGTGGTTCACAACATACAAGCTTGCTTTTTAGTGGACCTCTCAGTTCTTTTTTTCTCAACTGAAGCATAACTTTGTACTTTTTTGCCAGTATGCATTCTTTTGTTTATCTGTATCAATTATCTTCTACAAAGTCGAATGTTTATGTTTATGATGTAATTCCAAATTTGTTATGCGTTATGTTTTGTTGGAAAAAGAAGTATGAAAAATAAATGAAATGAAATGAAATGAAATGAAAATCTACTAGTAGTTTAATTCCATTCCTTACTTCCTCGTGTTCATATCATAAGTTGCCGCAATAGGATCAGCTGCTGTAGACAGACCTATTTCACCAAAGGGTTATATCTCCAGTTTCGCTGGTTGTCAAGATCATGCTTCATCCACTAATTCTATCCATATTCAATATGATCATGCATACTCTGTAATGTAGCAGCGGCTAAAATCGCGTATGAATAAAATGTACATGCATGTCTCTGAAAGTGGGGTTATGACGAGTTATTAGCTAGTATGAGTTAAAGATCACACTTCAATGTATATTAATTTGCATATTCAAACAGCTGCGTAACTACAAGGAATAAAAGCAACAACGGAAAAGACTTCCCATACTCTCTAGTTATTTGCATTGTAATGAATTTGAATTCCGTAACGCTCTCCACGGCGATGGTGATGCGAATTCGAATGCGTTGCACTTACATTTTTAATTTGAATGTCGTTATTACACCCATGTGTGACAAACACATGAAATCGCATGCTGATGAAATTTAATTGGATGAACTAGGTAAAACATTTTTGAATGTCGATCTCGGTGATCATTCAAATTCACTCGAACTTGAATGCCCGCATCGTTAAATTGATTGCAAATCTGATGAAATTGGACGGGAAAACCTATACTATGTCTTTCTTGCATTCCATGTTTAAATACCATCAATAGCGAGAACTCACACAGAATTTATCGGAGTCCATGAGAATATAAGTGTCACTACATCACGGAGTAGTGAGAGAGGGTTGAAAGAATTGTAAGGCCTTGAAAAGGAGATTGGCAGCGAAGGTGAAAAAACAGAGTAACAAGAAGATATTTTTTTTTTCGCGAAAAGTGTGTGGAAACGACAGCATCAATGAATACTATTAACAATGTTCCTAAAAGGACCTATAGAGACCCCTTTGAGCCATAATAATATGAGTATCCATCAGAGGTGTCGCTTTTGAGAGAATAAATTTTGAAATGCAATAGGCCAGACAAAGGCTAACATCAGTAATTTCTGAATATTAAAATCAACCTGCCCTTTCCCTCCTCACTCAGTCGCTATTGGTTGGATTATGTATTGTCATGGAAGAGGTATGAATATAATTATTTGAGTTATATCATCAGAACTGTTGCTGCAATTACCTGGAAGGTGGACTTAAATGCATTTCCCCATAAATCGCAAGCTGTCAAAGTGCTTCTGTGCGTTCCTGGACTTCGGCGACACCTGATACCTTTAATTCTAAGGTTTACGGCCATGCTTCATGATCTTGCTCGTCTAAGGTCTTCAAAGATTCACAAAACTCGGTAAGATTGACTTTACTACGAGTTGAAATAATTATCGTTGAGATGAGCGATTCTGTTTTAATTCTAATTCGCAAAATCATGCATTCCATAATGTGAATCATGCATTCCATAATGTGAAGATGAATTACATATTCTTCTGTTATATCAAATTGAATAATAATATGCAACGTTCAATGACGGTTATTGGTGTCCGAGATATTTACTTGATATGATATACAGGCATTTGTACTCTGTACCTACAATGCCATAAGTGTCATTGTAGGATACATGAACATACAAGAATTCCATAGGAATATTATCGTTTAACTGGATATGGAATATCAATAAAGATCATTAATTTCTATCATCTCATTTCATACAGTGAGGGAACCATGAATAACCGTTCAGGTGATATCAGTGCCCCTGGAGGAATAGTTCTCAAGGCTACGCTGGAGATTTCTTGGCAAGCCGGTGTCTTATTTTCCATTTCTCTGATCACCGTAATAGTAAACATGGGAATCCTTCTAGCGTTCTATTCTGAAAAGAAATTACGGACGTATAATAACTACTATATCATTAACATTACGATAGCAGATCTGTTGGTTGGCTTGATATGCATGCCCATTCGTGGGCTTATGTTCGCGTTTGATCGCACCTGGATTCTTGGACAAACGTTCTGCTACATTTTCACTGGCATCAATCAAGTTCTCCCTGGAGTCTCAGTTTTCGGGACCGTGATCATTTGCTTTGATCGTTACCTAGCAACCGCATACCCACTCCTTCACTACCGGAAGAAGAGCAAGAAGGTGGCCATAGTTGTCAACGTATTGACCTGGTTGATTCCTTTATCTATTTGGATGAGTTTGTGCACGATTTGGGACCTTGTTAGTCCCAATACGCGTGTGGCGTCTTCAGGGTTTTGTAATCCAAACTATGCTGAACATGTTGCATCAGTGCTCGTTATCATAGTCCTAAGAGCTGGTATCCCATTTCCTGTGATTCTACTGCTCTCTGCTCGAATCTTCTACCGGGCGAAATCTGCCAGCCGTAGCCGAATGGTTGATCATGTGTCTTTCGTAATCAAAGCAGGTAAGGAGGAAAAAACAGTTTTCAAAGGAAGCCATCATATTTCCCGTCCCAGGGAGACTGAGGACAAGGTTTCAACAGAAGTGAAAACAAATGAAGTGAAACAGAACATTTCTTCCATATATGGCCAAGAAATCATTGCACGACGACAAAAAGATGAAGTTGCCCTCACTGATGTAGACACTTGTGGCTCTGTAAGGGCTCGTAAGACTCGCCCATATCCTCTATTAGAGGGAATCACCGCAGCGAAAAGTCAGGGCGAGAAGAGGATCTCAGACGGTAGCAAGGCTTTGCGCACTTTGGCTTTTTTAGTCGTCACTTTCTACTTGACATGGTTCCTGAATACCCTGAATATCATACTCCGCACCGCAGCGCCGGAATGGTCCCCCAGCCTTCCTTCTGCGGTGCAAATCCGGGAGTCGGGAAGATGGCTATCCTACTGCAACAGCACACTGAATCCTCTCGCCTACACTCTAGCCCAGCCGCTATTAAGGCAAACAATTAGGAAGATGTTTTGTAAAGATAATTAATTTCGAGAGAGATCGGCTTTGTAACAATCGAAGGTGTACAGGGAGCTATGTTTGCTGTGGCAAGATAACAAATAGTCTTATGCGGTTTGCCATAAACAACAACAGCAGAAAGAAGTACTACGAGGTAAATTGTGATTATTTCGTGGATGTCAAATAATACATATCTGTAATTTCACATCTATTCTCTGTGATTCTACTTTTTGAATGTCAAAGCTTTTCATTGATAGCTAGAAAAATGATTGATGTAAACACAATGCACATAAATAACGAACGATTTGACAAAATGTTCATTGAAACCATTACAACACAATCCTTGTCCAGTAAATTGGTGTATTTGGCTATAAAAAATTACTATCCACATTTTGCAAGAAATAAAGTCTGACATGTTTTAGTTCATACATATATCACATTCTTAACGCTAATTTTCTGCATTATTACAGCATGGCAGACTTTACTGTGTTGCAAATGTACTTTTGTTTTTAGCCAAGTACAACGGGACTGGGCACATTTTGATAGTAGAAAGGCAAAGCGGAGTTTTGAAGTATTTACAATATCTTGTTTGAAGTAAGGATTCAGGTAACTCTAGTAGGCTGATTTTACATTGGAATCGTAATGCTAACATGATTTTAATTTTTGATAGTAGTAATGATGAGAGTGGCCTTTTATAATGCGCTTAAGTCCATCAGAAATGATGCTCATGGCGCTGTTACATAACCAGCATGAACAGTATATAATACAACCATACATTAATCAAATACGATAACTTATCAGAACAACAGGAAATACAAAAAACAAACAAAATGCTTTATACATAACGAAATTGATCTCTGAACATAAGGAAAACCAAACACGAACTAAATTTGCAGTATGTGAACAAAACAACTCAAATCATAACAATCATATTTTATTCACAATCAAGAATTAAACAGATATGTTTTGAGGAGTTGCTTAATTTGGTTGCGGACGCCTGATGAAAAAAAAAAGCTCGAAACAGCATGTCAACGTGTTTGACAAAGAACGTTACACTTCAAAGGACATACAAACTCGGTTGTAAGCATGTTCATGCTGATTCATAAACCCTCACAAACAAATTTCTTTTCAAACTCATTCAGGTAAGAAATAACCGCAGTTCAGCAAGTAAACCTAAGAAATCTTACAACAGTCATGACAGTTACTGTTGTGACAAGAGAGTCAGTAAATATTCCCAGATGGATAGTCTACACATATTTTTACAATTTGCCGTGCAACTGATATTACTTTGGGTAATATTTTCAAAGGAGTTTATAAATCTTGCATGAGGTGACCTACTCAATTTGTGTCAACGGTAAATTGTAAATGTCTTTTTTTACTCTTCAAGACTTGCTTGGTAAAGTTTTTTCCTATCTCACTCTCTCTTTGCGAGATCTTTGAAATATATATTGAAACAGCTCGTCGAAGAACTATTTGAATTCAGCTTCCTTTGTTTTCTAATGTATTCCCATGCCTTTTGTTAAAGGGGCAAAGTGTAAGTTTCAATAGAAGCGAAGTACACTTGATTATTTTTAAACTGGAGATGGTCACATTGGAGTATTTAAAAGAATAAGAAAGCACACATGATTTCTTGAATAGGAAGTGGGTAATTAAAGGTTTAAAATTGCGTAGCCCGTTGGCAACTCTGGTTTTTATTACAAATCATAAAACAATTTGTCTGTCTATTTAACATTTCCGATTTCCGATCGTAACGGATGAAAGGAAATATACATCGTAATCGCATTTCCTGAGCTGATATTTATATATATTCAGCAGAAAATATTACTCTTAAGAACATTTAATACTGGCATGTTTTAATAGCTCGCTCCTAATTAAGAAACGGGGGGGGGCATTTATTCATATGGAATTGGCAAATCGTGTGCAGAGGCATAAGTAATCAATGTTTCTTTTCGTAAAATAGTACAGTAAATGCCTAACCTCTTCATAATAGATTTTCGGGGTCATATATTTATTATGTTTAATTTTGTAGACAATATATAAACTGATTAAAATTTGATTTGGTAAGAACCGTAGGGAACAGGATTGTAAGATTAAAAGATGTCTTCTTCTGGCTTGTGACTGAGTAGAAACATTAATTTTGATGTTGCTTAGTTTTATTATTTCAAGAGTTACAGTACATGCCTATGTTCTATACTATACTGTTTATGAATTGTGGTACTTTTGAAATACGATGATTGGAATGAAGACATGCATGACATGAACGTAACGATTAAGGTTCTGGTATGTGGACGTGTGCAATGGCTCAAAGGGAAAATAAAATGAAACACGAAACACATTGTTTGTTCGAAAATTTCACAACAGGAAAGCGAGTGTGAGTTTGATTCCACTTAAAGGTATACAGTTGTCTTCACAGAAAGCATTATCACGATGAAACTTAAAGAGTCTTTGAAGAGATTTATGCACTAAATAGAAAATGAACAGCATATTGATATATAGAAAATCTCGATGTCTTTGATTTCAGAAATAGTGATTAATTATTCACAAAAGTCGGGTCAAGTAGGGTCAGGTTTCAATGGAACTCCCCTTCCCCCGCGCTCTGACAAAGCCCTGGGAAAGCTGCGGAAGCTGTCGTTGTTGTTGTTTTTTTTTTGCTAAGGAGCCCAATGTAAGTGTGCCACATATTTTGTATTCAGTTTGCTCGCAAAGCCATTATAGTTGCTATCCGCGTATATGAAATAAACAACATGCAAAAGTTTCAATTTTTATATATCACTGACATAATCACAACTTTTTTTCAAACGAATATTTTTGAACACAGATTTGAATTTATTAAAATCTATATTGATTTATGTGATGTGCAAGGAAGAAGTCAGGTGCTGGTGCTGACGCTGGTGTCATTTTGACAAATCCCAATCACCAAATGTTTCACCAATTATATCACAGAGCAAGTTCTTAACTTTGAAAGTAGATTATAACCGGGATTATATGGCTTAATGAGTTCACTGAGAAAGGCAGGGGCATTTCCATGATTTGAAGACAAGTATAGCTCGTATGCAAACCTTATGCTTAATACAAACCCTTTTCGGCTACCACTGGAGACTACGAGGGTAGAAGTTATGTGCTCAATTACTTTTGCATGTTTATACTGATGCTGAATGCTGTATACCAGTATTCCTTTTAGGTGAGAGTGAGGCAGTTCAATTAGCGAACAATAATCATAACTGTAAGTGTGACTAAAAAACAACAACTCATAAACATGCTTTTCTGTATACGTTGTTCTATACAGAAAGTTTTGAAGAATTTTAGTCCTGTGTAGCCTAAACCAGTAAGGGATACCGATCGCATGCCGATTTGCATATGTTCTGAACGCATGCTTTCATACCAAGACAAACTTAATCGATTTTACACAGCAGGAATATCACAAACATCGGCGGACCTGAGCAATAGCAGCAGTAAAATTTATACTACCTGGCAGCGTAACGTGATTAACCTGTGCATCATTAACCCATCATGCGTGCAGCTTCACATATGCCACACCTGTCTATATTGCATCTCCTAGTGGAGCCGTTTGCGTTAGAAATCACAAAGGTTGCATGACTGAAGAAATTGTGGAATTCCTTGTCTATCATATAATCATTATGACTGCTGTGTTATTACCATGTATATTGTTTGCTTTTGCACATTGTTGACAAGGTAAAAGAACTTGTACTATAATTTCTGATGTAATATTCATGAACGAGAAGTATGAAATTAAATGAATTGAAAAATTAATTTGAATTGAATATGGAAAATAATCCCATTCAAAATCAAACAATCTCTTCACTGGTAGTCTGCGTAATTGTAATTTTTCTGATTCTTGCTGTACTATATATATATATATATATATATATATATATATATATATATATATAGCATCTACTTTCTTTTTTTTACTTTGTTATTAACAAGTAAAAGGATCATACGCTTTCATGCTGACATGAATATTTTGCTTCATCTAATAATTCGAGCATCACATGGCAAAGATTTGGACTTTTGACACAAAGACACTAAGACTATGTACACGCACACCGACTCATTTGACCATTATCTATACCTCCATTGTGTCTGCGATATTCCCAAAAGAAGTGTTAACCGAAAACTGCCTTGAATCAAAAAAAAAAAAAAAAAATCGTGAAATTGGTTGCGGTAAGCGTTCTACGATAATCAGACTCGTATTTTGAAAAACAGTAGTAAAGAACGAAATGAATTTCTAGTTTCCAAACGACAGATGTTCCATACAAATAACCGTGCATCAACGATGTGCTTTTATTACACGAAAAAGAGAATCAAGTTAGGTTTTCCCAAACCAAATATACTAAAGATCCTACTAGCTCCTACTGCCTTGAATGACTATTATGTCTTTTATGCATTTAATGAAGTTCCATCAATAGCTAAAACCCAAGCGGCATAAAATGTACCCGAGTCCATGCGAATATAATTGCCACTAGATCAAGGAGCAGCGAGACAACGGTTGAATAAGAATTGTTAGACTTTGAACTGGAGATTGAAAACGAAAGTGAAAACAGAATACTGTACAAAGAAGGCAATGGCGGTTGATATAATCATATCTATTTTTTTTTCCAAATAGTGTAGCAAAAAACAGCATCAGTGAATACCATTGTCAATGTTCTTAAATGCACCTTTATAGACTCCTTTTTTGGATAAAAGTACCAGCGACAGTGATATGGGAATAATACACGATGCTGATTGGTGGAACAGGTCATACATATTAATTGTATTGTATTAGAGTGTATGATTATTCATCATTGTCTGCATTTTACACAGAATTAGGAAATGTAATATGTCAGATAAAGACTATAGATCAACCTGCCCTTTCCCGCCTCATTATTGGTTGGATTATAAAAGAGATTGTGATGGAAGAGGTATAAGTGTAATTATTTAAGTTACATCATCAGAGTTATTTCTGCAAATACCCAGAGGTTGGAAACGTTTCCCCATAAATCGCGGGCTCTCAAAGTGCTTCAGTGCTCTCCTGGACTTCAGCGGCACCTGCCACCGGTACCTTTAATTCCACCGATTGACGGCCATGCTTCATGCTTTTGCTCTTCTAAGGGATCTAAGGCTTACTAAACTCGGTAAGATGAATTTGTTCTCATGAGTTGAAATGATTATTGTTCGGACGAGCAATTCTGTTCTAATTCTAATTCGCAGAATCAAAGAATGCATTCCACAATATAAAGATGAGTTGCATGTTTAACGATTCTGTTATCTCAACTAAATTAATATATGAATAGTATGTTACGTTGTAACTATTGGTTTCCGAGATGTTTATTTGAAATGATGTTTATTACAAGAGCCATACTTCAACTCCAATTTTGCTTTAAAGTCAAAATGTTGATAGTCCGTTTTGATATTTTTGCAGCTAAATATGAGGTTGTATAATTTGATTAACAACGTGACATGACGCAATCTTGAGCTAGTTTCCTTTCTAAAAAAAATCACTTCACTAGCGACGTGTACACTGGTGTAATACACATATCGTTGATCATAAAAGGTCTGAACTAGAAAACAGCCTGGAAGCATGTTATTGATTACAAGTAATTTTTCTTCAAACAAGGAGAACATAGACCTCTTCCGATTTTCGCTTGTACTCTGTACCTATACATAGCCATAATTCTCATTCTAAAATGCACGAACGCACAAGAATTCCCTAAAAATGATTGTAAAGCTGGGTGCGGTATATTAATAATGATCATTTCTATCATCTCATTTCATACAGTGAAGGAACCATGAATAACCGTTCAGGTGATACCAGTGCCCCTGGAGGAATAGTTCTCAAGGCTACGCTGGAGATTTCTTGGCAAGCCGGTGTCTTATTTTCCATTTCTCTGATCACCGTAATAGTAAACATGGGAATCCTTCTAGCGTTCTATTCTGAAAAGAAATTACGGACGTATAATAACTACTATATCATTAACATAACGATAGCAGATCTGTTGGTTGGCTTGATATGCATGCCCATCCGTGGGCTTATGTTCGCGTTTGACCGCACCTGGATTCTTGGACAAACTTTCTGCTACATTTTCACTGGCATCAATCAAGTTCTCCCTGGAGTCTCAGTTTTCGGGACCGTGGTAATTTGCTTTGATCGTTACCTAGCAACCATATACCCACTCCTTCACTACCGGAAGAAAAGCAAGAAGGTGGCCATAGTTGTCAACCTATTGACCTGGTTGATTCCTTTATCTATTTGGATGAGTTTGAGCACAATCTGGGACCTGGTTAGTCCCAATACGCGTGTGGTGCTTTCAGGGTTTTGTCAACCAAACTATGCTGAGCACGTTGCATCAATGGTCGTCATCGTATTCCTGCGTGCTGTTATCCCATTTGCCGTGATTTTATTGCTCTCTGTCAGAATCTTCTACCGGGCGAAATCTGCCAGCCGTAGCCGAATGGTTGATCATGTGTCTTTCGTGATCAAAGCAGGTAAAGAGGAAAAAACAATTTTCAAAGGCAGCCAACATATTTCCTGTCCCAGGGAGACTGAGGACAAGATTTCCACAAAAGTGAAAACAAATGAAGTGAAACAGAGCATTCCTTCCATATATGGTCAAGAAATCATTGCACGGCGGCAAAAAGCTAAGGTCCCCCCTACAGATCAAGAAGTTTGTGGCACTCCAGAGCAAGGAAGGCATTCAGAAGAAAATTCTGGTTCGGTGCTCGGCTTGGCGCCCGATGGCGCGCATACGTTGTCACGTTCTGTCCCAAGGGATAGATGTAATGTTCTCAGTTCTACTGATGTAACTCACAGCTGCCGGGTCCCAATGTCCATGAACATCGGTGAACGCAACTCTGTAACAGCACCTAAGCCCCGGCCAGACCCTCTCTTAGAGGGAATCACTACGGCAGGTCAGGGCGAGAAGAGGATCTCAGACGGTAGCAAGGCCTTGCGCACTTTGGCTTTTTTAGTCGTTGCTTTCTACTTGACATGGTTCCTGAATACCCTGAATATCATACTCCGCTCCGCAGCGCCGGCCTGGTTCACCAGCCTTGTCTTTGAGGTGCAACTCCGGGAGTCCGGAAGATGGATATCTTACTGCAACAGCACACTGAATCCTCTCGCTTACACTCTAGCCCAGCCGCTGCTCCGACGGACCATCAGGAAGATGTTTTGTAAAAAGTGCCAATTTTGAGGGAGGTGGGCTATGTAATGATCAAAGCTGTATAGTTAGCAAAGGCGTTTTTGCTGAGGCTATATATATATATATATATATATATATATATATATATATCGTCGCTAGGGCGACAAGACCTCCTATCTACAAAATGTCAAATGTTCAGGAGAGCCAAAAAAAAAAAAACAAAACAAAACAAAACAAAACATGGCGGCCAAAGCACTATAGCGAATGGGATAGCCTTTCCTTTGACATGCTGTGGTGGCTTCATTTTTGGAGTAAAACAGTTGGGATTTGGACTGGCCATCACTTGAACCATTATTTGACTATTAATCAAAAAAAGTCATTTTCACCAAAATTGCAGATGCAAGGTCTTGTCACCCCAGCGACGATATGTATATATATATATATATATATATATATATATATATATACATATATGCGGTAGCCATAGCGATAAAAAATCAAAACTGCGCTGTAACTTTTGATCATTCATGAGAGTCAGATAATAACCATTAATATTCGCACACATTAACAACAATATAATGTAACATGTGTATGACCTACAACATGGCATGACTCTCTTTCTTGCAACTTTAAGCAGGTTTTTATCCAAATACAAAGGGACAGGACATATTTTGATACAACAGCAAAGCGTAGATTTGGGGATTGTGTTGTAAATGCTTTAATGAGTCTTGTTACAATCTGTGGTATTGACAGTTTGAGGTGATTATTGTTAATGGAAATCCAATGATGCATTATTTTATTTCTGTCAATTCTTTGTCCAGTTTTCATTGAATTTTTTTTTGTATGTATAAAGTATAACTATAAAATCTTTTATAGTTTCACAAAACATAATTATCCAAACAGTGTTATGTTTTACCTATCAACTGTTATTATTAGGTCATCTATGAGTACAGTCTACCGGAAGGTATTTCTGTTTATAAAACTACCATGGTGCATGCCGAAAGAACGGTTCGTTTGTAAGAGATATGTTCAATCTCTTTACATCGTAAAACAAACTTTACACTTTTTGGCATTAATCACTGGACATTACGCAAAATTTAAGACAGAGTGTCTACCGTTAGATGTTAGGGACTGGGATGCAGTTAAGTATCTACATTATCTTGTTTAGAACGACTTCATGAAACCCCATTGAAGGCTACTTCGGTGTGGGACGTGTAATGCAAAATTATTTTACTTGTTTCGTAGCTTTTGCACTCATGAAAGCTCGAAACAGCATGTTGATGAGGTTGACAAAGAACGTTGCACTTCAAAATACATGTAAATGCAAAGCATGTAGCCCCTATATGAACAATAAACACACACACACACACACACACACACACACACACATACACACACACACAGAAATTCAAACTCCCTCAGCTAAGAAATAACCGGAGCTTGTCAAGTAAATAGGCAAAGAATCTTACAATACTCAGTAGTCATAATAGTGACAAGATTTGATATCAGTCAGTGTGGTTGGAACGATCCCATAAAGGGACAGTCAACATGTACGGGAGCGAGATAAATCTTGATTAAAAAAAAAACAACTATCGCCATCTTTGCAATTTGCAGTGCTATTGATTTTTGCTTTAAATCGCACTTTTAAAGGAACGTGCATGACGTGATTTAATTTATTTGTGTCAACGACATCTACCTAAACGTACATGTCATTTTTTTTTTTAATTTGCTCCGTAAAAGTGTTTTTTTTTCTTATCTCTCTTTTTCTTCATGAGATCTTTGAAATAGGTCGTTCGAGCTCTATTTGACTTTAGTACACTTTGTTTTCTAATTCATCCGAAAGTCCTTTGTGAACGTTTCATGTTTCTGTAGAAGCGAGGTAAGATAATTATTTGTTTGTACTTTGCGTGGTCACATTAGCGTACTTAAAGAATCTTTAAGCACTCGTAACATGTGGGTTTCTGTAGGTTTTAACAATGGGCAGCTCGTTTGGAATTCTGGTGATGATTAGAAATGCAATTACAATTTATTGATCTGTATGTTTCGTATCGTAACCGCTAAACGAAATATACATTATGTAAAGTAATCGCATTTAATGAGTTTGTTAATAGTCTACTCTGTAAAAACATCTACTTTAAAAGCCTGTATAGATATCTTACTCCTTATCAACAAACTGAGAAAATTGTATTTATTCATTTAAACAATCAGCAAATTGAGTATAATACAGAGGCATTAGTGATCAGTGTTTCTTATTTTATGGTACCCGAAATATCTGGCCTCTTCATATTGGATTTTTGGGATCATTTGTCATTGTTTGACTTCGATGTACCTATCAAAATAAGAAAATTGATTTAGAAAATACCGCAGGTGACAGAAGTGCTTGATGTGAAAAATTGTCTCTTTTTTGACTGAATGCCAACACTTGATTTTGCTTGCTTTTATTTGACTGGCACAGTTCAATGCTCTACACAAGATTAATGGTCGGTCTACCCTAGAAATGTGACGATTCAAATAAAGCCATGAAAAAAAAAAATGCTTGAGCTCTTTGCATGTGTACCTGTGCGATATGGTTTCAATGAGAAATCCATAGAAGTAATTTGAAATCTCGAGACACTTTCAAGCTTTTCAAAATATGAAAGGGCTTCTTAAATCGCTCATAAGGTATGTCTAAAAAGAACCGCTTTGAAACATCACGAAAAGAAAAAAGCGCGTTTTTTTTTTCACACCATGTGTATGAATACCTGTCTGACGTGCTGGTGTTACAATATTTATGTAATGATACCAATTCGAAAATAGGTGTGGAGTCCGAAATGCAAAGAATGCAAACGGTAGATATTCATACAAAGTATATCCACATACGTCCAGACATTGCGTCGTACGATAGACAGTGTAGATACTTGAACGAATAATAGATCAGATGATTTTACCAAGAGCTGGCGCTTTCAGTAACATATGTCTTTAGTGCATTCGACAAGTCGAGAAGCAGTATTAAACGTCAATACCGATATTGATATTGAATTAACCTGAGTCCATACGCATGTTACTGCCACTAATCAATATGTAGTGAGATGGAAATTACTTAGGAGTTTGAAAGGAAAAGTTGGAAATGAAAAAAAAAAATGTTCATTTTTTCCGCACGAAACCTCTGCATTTTTTCTTATCAAAGTACATGGAAAAATCGTCGATATATATATATATATATATATATATATATATGTGTGTGTGTGTGTGTGTGTGTGTGTGTGTGTGAAGAATCAACGTAAGAGCATCAGTGAGTAAATGTGCATGTTGCTCGAAGCATTTTTTTTTTTTTGTAAAAGGGAAAAAAGTAACGGGCATCATTGACAGAAGAATTCTTGGGGACAAGAAATGACTCCGATTGGTGAGAAAGGTTAATATGAATATTGATCAGTAGTGAGTTACATTTACGACTATTCATCATGGGCTGAGTTGTTGGAAGAATTATTTGCAGAATGCAACAGGCCGGAAAAGATTAGTTTTCTGAATATATGACCCTCCCCTTTCCCGCTGGATTGGAAGTATGGGTTGTGATGGAAGAGTAACTAGGTTATTGTTTGATGTGAATCATTACTTTTGCAGCGAAATCCTGAAAATGAATGTTAAATACGTTTCCCCGAGAGAATAAGAGCTCAGTCGATGCTTCACTACTCTCCCGGCCTCTTTGATTTGACAATTTACTGCGATCACGTTTTGCTCGTCTAAGAAATTTTAAACCAGGTATGATTGATACTTTGTATGGATTAATGATTGGTACTTTGTACTCCTATTTTCGTTCGAAGTTGCGAAATCGAGGGATGTATAAAGAGTGTGCATAGGAATTTGTCATGTTTCTTTGATTTCAACTGATAGTATGAAACGTGCAATAACGATTACTAGCTTCCAAGGTATTCATTTGAAATGAAGAGTCATTTTTTGGCATTTTTCACTCAAAGAGTCATGTTTTATGTCCGATATTATTCCATATCTTTATGTGGTGTCATTACTACGATTTGATAAAAATATTTCTAGATAGCTGAATTAGCGGAATTATATTCTTACTTTACAAGAAATTACATCATCTGGTGTTAGGTTGCTCCCTTATTTTACAAATTCTAGCCATTAGTACTCTGTTCACCGATAAGATGCAATTCACATACCTTTGATCGAGGAATCCCTGACTTTACTATGCAGTGTTTAAAAACTAAGAACGCTTTGGGAGCTGACAATCGATGAATGTCAAATTTTCTTAGAAAAAGAATACAGGGATTTCTTAAGATGTTTGCTTCTAACTTTGTACGTACAGAGCCATGTATTTTCTCAGTCGTAGTTATTCGAACTGTGAAAAACAGAATGATATTAAGGCTGGTTGCGGAAAATTTATTATGATTTAATTCTAATTTCATTCACACGATTAGAGTGAAGACGCCATGAATAACGTCACAAGTAAGATCGATGTCCATGCAGGAGCAGTTCTCAAGGCAGCGCTGGATATCTCTTGGCAAGCAGGCGTCTTATTTTCCATTTCTCTGATCACCGTAATAGTAAACTTGGTTATCCTACAAGCTTTCTACTGTGAAAAGAAGTTACGGACATACAACAATTACTACATCATTAACATAACGATAGCAGATCTGTTGGTTGGCTTCATTTGCATGCCCATCCGCGGGTTGATATTTGCTTTTGATCGCAAATGGATTCTTGGACAAACTTTCTGTCATATTTTCGTAGGCATCCAACTTGTTCTCCCAGGCGTATCAGTTTTTGGGACGGTGGTCATTTGCTTTGACCGTTACCTAGCAACCGCATACCCACTCCGTCACTACCGGAAGAAGAGCAAGAAGGTGGCCATAGTTGTCAACGTATTGACCTGGTTGATTCCTTTATCTATTTGGATGAGTTTGAGCACAATTTGGGACCTGGTTAGTCCCAATACGCGTGTGGTGCCTTCAGGGTTTTGTCATCCAAACTATGCTGAGCATGTTGCATCAATGCTCGTCATCGTATTCCTGCGTGCTGTTATCCCATTTGGTGTGATTTTAGTGCTCTCTGTTCGAATCTTCTACCGCGTGAAATCTGCCAGCAGTAACCGAATGGTTGATCATGTATCGTTTGCTACCGAGGTCGAGAAGGAGGGAAAAACAGTTTCCAAAGACAGCCATCATATTAACCTTCCCAGGGTCACTGAGGACAAGATTTCCACAAAAGTGGGAACAAATAAAGGGAATGAGAACATTCCTTCCATATATGGTCAAGAAATCATAGCACGGCGGCAAAAAGAGAAGGATCTTCCTACAGATCTACAAGTTTGTGGCATTCCAGAGCCAGGAACTCATTCAAAAGAAAAGTCTGGTTCGGTGCTCTGCTCGCCGCCCGATGGCGCGCATACATTGTCTTGCACTGTCCCCAAGGATAGCTGTCATGTTCTAAGTTCTACCGATGTAAGCCACCGGGTCCCAGTGTCCGTGAACACCGGTGAGTGCAGCTCTGCAACACCTAAACTTCGGTCAGTTCCTCTTTTAGAGGGAATCATTGCTGGAAAAAGTCAGGGCGAGAAGAGGATCTCAGACGGTAGCAAGGCCTTGCGCACTTTGGTTTTTTTAGTTGTCGCTCTCTACTTGACGTGGCTGCCGAATACTCTGAATAATTTATTATCATACTCCGCTCCGCTGCGCCGACTTGGTTCACCAGCCTTCCTATTGATGTGCAACTCCGGGAATCCGGAAGATGGATATCCTACTGCAACAGCACACTGAATCCTCTCGCCTACACTCTAGCCCAGCCGCTGCTCCGACAGACCATCAGGAAGATGTTTTGTAAAAAGTGCCAATTTTGACACAGGTGGGCTACGTAATGCTGAGGCATGATAACAAAAAAAGAATGCGGTCTGTCACAGACATAGCGATTGAAAAAAAAAATACTGCGCTGTAACTTTTAATCATTCTTGACAGTCAGATAATAACTATAAGTAATCGCACACATATTATAACAATAAAATGTTTTGTATGACCTACAACATGACATGACTCAAAGGCAATTGAAAGGCAAAACGTGGTTTTGAGAATTGTGTTGTAAATGCTTTAATGAGTTTTGTTAGAATCTGTGGTAATTGACAGTTTGAAGTGATTCATTAGTAATGGAATCCCATAATGCATTTATTTCTATCAATTCTTCGTCCAGCTATCAATAAATGGTTTTTATATGTATAAAGTAAATCTATAAAATCTTTTATAGTTTCACAAAACGTAATTATCCAAACAGTGTTCTGTGTAATACCGATCAACTATTATTATTAGGTCATCTATGAGGACCGTTATACCGGAAAGTATTTCTGTTTATCAAACTACCATGGCGCATGCCGAAAGAACGGTTTGTTTGTAAGAGATGTGTTCAATCTTTTTACATCGTAAAACAAACTTCACGCTTTTTGGCATTAATTACTGGGCATTTACGCAAAATATAAGACACTATCGAGTCCTTACACTTAGATTTTGAGGACTGGGATGCGGAAGAGTATCTACATTATCTTGTTTAGAATGACTTGATGATATCCCATTGAAGTCTACTTCGGTGTGGGACGTGTAACGCAAAATTATTTTATTTTTTCCCCGAGCTTTTGCACTCATGACAGCTCGAGACAGCATGGTGATGTGGTTGACAAAGAACGTTACACTTCAAAATACATGTACAGTAAATGCAAAGCGTATGTAGTCCCTACATTCTGCTGATGAACACTAAACAAAAAATCTTTTCAAACTCACTCAGGTAAGAAATAACCGGATCTTGTCAACTAAATAGGCATAGAATCTTACAATTATATTCATGATAGTGACAAGATTCCATATCAGTCGTTATGGTGGGAACGATCCAAAAGGGACGGTCTACAGGTACAGGAGTGAGATAAATCTTCATAAAAAACACCAAAAACATAACTATCGCCATTTTAACAATTTGCAGTGCTATTGATTTTTGCTTGAAATCGCACTTTTAAAGGATTGTGCATTTACTTTATTTGTGTCAACGACAGCTCTCTCTTTCGTCATGAGATCTTTGAATTAGGTCGTTCGAGCTATATTTGACTTCAGTACACTTTGTTTTCTAATTCATCTCCTAGTCCTTTTGAACGTTTTATGTTTCTGTAGAAGCGAGGTCAGATGATCATTTGTTTGTGCTTTGCGTGGTCACATTAGCGAACTTAAAAGAATCTCTAACCGCTTGTTACATGTTGAGGAGAATGTGACACACTGCAGGTTTTAACGATGGGTAGCTCGTTTGCAATTCTGGTGATGATAAGAAATGCAATTACAATTTATTGATCTGTATATTTCGCATCGTTACAGCTAAGTGAAATATACATCATGTAAAGTAATCGCATTTTACAAAGAGTTTGTTAATTGTTTACTCGCTGAAAATTGTACTGTAAGAGCCTGTATAGATATCTTAGTCCTCATCAACAAACTGAGAAAATGTATTTATTCATTTAAACAATCAACAAATCAAGTATAATACGGAGGCATCAGTGATCAGTGTTTCTTATTTTATAGTACACGAAATATCTGGCCTCTTCATAATGGATTTTTGGAATTATTTTTCACTGTTTGACTTGTAGTACCCGACTATTAAAATAAGAAAATTGATTAAGAAAGTACCGCAGGTACCAGAAGTGCTTTATGCAAAAATGTGATTTTGTGATTGAATACCAATACTTGATTTTGCTTGCTTTTATTTGACTGGCACAGTTTAATGTTCTATACAAGATTAAATGATTACCCTTGAAATGTGACGATTCAAATAAAGCCATGAAAAAAATGTTTGAGCTCTTAATTGCATGTGTGCCTGTGCGATGGTTTAGATGAGAAATCAATTGGAGCAATAGGAAAAGTTGAGACACTTTCAAACTTTTCAAAATATGAAAGGGCTTCTTAAATCGTTCATAAGGTATCTCTAATCGTGACTATGGAATTGTTCAGACAAGTCTAAAAAGATCTGCTCTGAAACATCATGAAAAGAAAAGAAACCGCTTTCTCACACCATGTGTACAAATACTTGTCTGAGGTGTTGGTGTTACAATACTTTTGTAATAATACTAATATGAAAATAGGTGTGGAGTCAGAAATGCATATAATGCAAACGGTAGATATTCAATACAAAGTATATCCACATACGTCCAGACATTGCGCTTTTACTGCAATGAAAAAGGGAATCAAATCTCCTTCGCGTATGTTAGAGAGTGTAGATACCTGAACGAATAATAGATCGGATGATCTTACGAAGTGCTGCCGCCTTCAATAACATAACGTCTTTAGTGCATTCGGCAAGTCAAGAAGCAATTTATTATACCAATGAGGTTGAAGAGATGGAGTAACAACAGAGTTATTCCCTTTGATCTATGTTCGAAGCCGCCGCTCAAAAATATTTGAAGCATGTGCCAAACAGTATCTGCCGCGCCGATACGAAGACAATTAACTCGTGCCTCATTGCATAATCACCAGCCACTTTCAAAGGAACATATGTCTTTGTGATGGTAATTACTTTTCGCTATCCCTTCTTATAAAGGGTAGGTGGTACAGATACGAGAATGCGCGAACAGAAATTGAGGACAAAATGCTGCAATGAAGATGAAAATTACTCGACGGGGCATACCCGGGCACTAATCTGATATATCTATCAATAAAGAATTATACTTGAAGATTATTACATATTAGTTAAAAAAAGGTAGCGGCATCATTGACACAAGGATTCTTGGGCACGAGAAATGACTACGATTGGTGATAAAGGTTATAAATATTGATAAGTAGTGGGTTACATTAACGACTATTTATCATGGGCTGAGCTGTAGCAAGAATCATGTGCAGAAATGCCACAGGCCGAAAAAGATTCGTTTTCTGAATGTATGACATTCGCCTTCCCCGTTGGATTTGAAGTATGGATTGTGATGGAAGATTTTTAGGTTGTTATTTGATGTAAATCATTACTTTTGCAGCGAATTCCAGAGGACTGGATGTTAAGTACATTTTTCCTGAGACAGCATGAGCTTAGTCGATGCATCACTATATGCTCCCCACGTCTTTGATTGA
Organism: Diadema setosum; assembly: GCF_964275005.1. Lineage (NCBI taxonomy): Eukaryota > Metazoa > Echinodermata > Echinoidea > Diadematoida > Diadematidae > Diadema > Diadema setosum. Next base: position 29,137,372 of record NC_092697.1, read on the forward strand.
CGGTTTACGGCAATATCACACGTCTTGCTCTTCTAAGAATATCAAAACCAGGTATCATTGACACTTTGAATGGATATATGATTGATACTTGCATTCTTGTTATTACGGAAGGGAGGGAAATATTGGTGGCACAACAACATGCCACACATTCCTGATAACAAACAAATCACCACCTTCATACCAGACTTAAGTAAGTTCAACAAAACTTTATTCCTCCCCTCGCCTCAAACGCCATCATCCCCCGTCTCGATCCATCCCTCTTCTCCAGTGTCAGCCGAACAGGCCACACCCACTTTGTACAAATGCATATTCATGACACTGTTTTAATTCTAAATTGCGAAATCAAGCGATGCATTAAACACTGTAGAGATGAATTTGGCACGTTTCTGTGATCTCAAATTACAATCTCATTTCACCCATTCTAAACAAATACAAAAACAAAATTGGCTCGAAAACATATCATGAAATCAATTTCATACTTGATAAACAGGTGGATTCATTTTGTGCGTGTGTGTGTGCTTACTTGTGGTCCGGATGCGACTATTTGTAGACTAATAGTATTTAGAACTAGAAATGTCGCTATGGCGACTGATGCCTCCGCCATAATGCATGATTCTCCTAATAGGTGTATAGTACAATGTCTTCACAATGTGCGATGACAGTTTCACATAACTGGCAAAATATTGATATGACAGGTTTGTCAGAAATGTCGTGAATGTTCACTTTCCTCAAACTGGGTTTGCTATAATTGTCTAAGAGTGCAGGTACACATACATGTATTTGGGGAATTGAGGATTTTTACTTGACTTCTGACCGACCCTGTTATAAGTTTATGCATTGAGTAATTTTCAAGGTATGAAGAAAGAGTGTAATTACAGTACAAAATATTTTTTTTTTCATTTAAACCTGACCTTTGATCTTTAACCTTTGACCTCTGACCTTCTGGCTGGAAATTTCCCAGAGAATCTCCATTAGGCAATACATGTATATATTAAGTTTTAAAACTAATAATGCAAGCATTGTATATACTAGTATATGAGGGAAACAGTAAAGTTGTGAAGAGTTGACCTTGACCTTTGACCCCTGACTATTGACCCATGACCCCTAAATTCCCTAGATAATCCCTGCCAGTCAGTACATGCATATGTACCAAATTCCATGAAGATATATTGAACCATTTGCGAGAAAAGTGAAATTGCAACATCTTCACCTAACCTTTGACCTTTTGACCTTTGACCTTACGACATGAAACTCTCTCTGGAGAATCTTTACACAGTAGTACATGTCTACACTAAGTTTCAATAAACTACCTTCTGGCATTGCATAGATATGGGTGAAATAGCAACATTTTTAGCATTTGACCTTTACCTTTTGACCTTTGACCTCTTACCAATGTCACTAAAATCTCCTCAACTAATTGCCCCATCATACATCATCCTTGGACCTGCTTCATCCAGTTTTGAGTTATCACGTAAACAGATAAATTTTAGGATTTGACCTTGATCTTTGACCTTTGACCTCTGTCCGATTTCACTAAAAAACGAATCATGTAATTGTCCCATCATACATTATCCTCGGACAAAGTTTGGTGAAATTTGCTCGATCCAGTCTTGAGTTATCGCGTAAACAGATACAATTTCATGATTTGACCTTGACCTTTGACCTTTGGCCGATTTCACCCAAAATCTAATCACGTAATTGCCCAATCATACTATATACTTGGACCAAATTTGGTAAAATTCCAGTCAACATTTCTCAAGTTATCACGTAAACGAATGCGGACGGACGTACGGACGTACGGACGTACAGACGTACGGACGTACGTACGGACGGACGGACAACCCGAAAACATAATGCCTCCGGCACCACTTCGTGGCGGAGGCATAAAAACAGCTACAGAGGATCACGAAATGCATCGAGTTTGCAATCGACAGATATTACAAACAAATAATGTAAACTGCCGTGCGTCTATGATGTGCGTTCATTGCAACAGAGAAGAGAATCCAGTTTTGCTCCCCCAATTCAAATATAACGGACGATCCTACTAAATGCCACTGCCATCAAATATCATCATGGTTTTTATGCTTTTCATTAGGTAGCGAGAACTCAAATCGAATTTACCTGAGTCCATGCAAATATTATTGCCACTGTATCACGGAGTAGCGAGACAAGAGATGGAAAAAATTGTTAGGCATTGAGCAGGAGATTGAAAACGAAAGTGAAAATCTGAGTAAAAAGATGATAAGGGTGGTCGATAAGCTATTTCTGCGAATAGTCTGCAAAATAATACAATTGTCCATGTTGCTAAAAGCACATACTGACCCTTTTATGAAAAAGTACCGGTAACAGTGATAAGGATATATGGAAAGAATAAATGATGTTGATTGGTTAGAAAGGTTATAAATATTAATTCATTGCGAGTTATTGTACTTGATGATTATTCATCACGGGCTGCGCTTTAGCAAGAATTATTTCGGAGATATGATAGGCCAGAAGAGACAACTAAAATCTATAACATGTGTTTCCTTTAATGTATGAACGTTCCCTTTCCTACTTCCTTATTGGTTGGATCGGAAAATGGATTGTGGTGGAAGAGGTATGTAGGTGTTTGAGGTATATCGCAATTATTGCTGCAGTGGTAGGCACGCTGGAACTTAAATACGCTTCCCCATAAATCATGAGCTCACAAAATGCTTCTCAACGTTCTACGTTCCTACACTTTACAAGGCAACACCCTTTATCTTTAATGACAACGGTTTACGGCAATGCTCCAAGTTTTGCTCTTCTGAGGTTTGCTGAATTTGGTATGATTGCTTGATGGATTTATTTATCTTTTTTTTGGGGGGGGGGGTTTAATTGACGTATTTATTTTTATTTCTGACGAGCACTCATGTTTTAATTCTAATTCGCGAAATCAAAGACGGCATTCTAGACTGTGGAGATAAATTGTGTATATGTTTCTGTTATTTCAACTGAAATGATAGAATATTTAACGTTTAAGAACAATTATCGCTTTCAAAGATATTCATTTGAAATGACATATAGTCATCTTTTCGGCACGTTTATAACAAGAGTCATACCTCAAAATTCAAACCTCGTACACTATTTTAAACGACGTGCATGGGTGAAATATACACATATACCTTTGATTACAAAAGGCCTGGACTCTATGCGTCTTTTGAAAAAAAAAAACAAACAACCTGGGAACTAACAATATTGATGACTATCATTTTTTTCAATAAGACATGAAGGTCTTCCGATTTCGCTTCTACTCTGTACCTATAGAGCCATATCTTTAATTCTAAAATATCCGAACGTTCACGGATTGCGTTGAAATGATCTTAAAGCTGGTTGTGAAATATTGATAATGATCATTTCTACTCTCATTTGATATAGTGAGGACGCCATGAATAACGGTTCGAGTAATATCGATGCCCCTGGAGGAACAGTTCTCAAGGCAACGCTGAATATCTCTTGGCAAGCGGGCGTCTTATTTTCCATTTCTCTGATCACCGTAATAGTAAACTTGGTGATCCTACTAGCCTTCTACTGTGAAAAGAAATTACGGACGTACAGCAATTACTACATCATTAACATAACGATAGCAGATCTGATGGTTGGCTTAATTTGCATGCCCATCCGTGGGCTTAAGTTCGCGTTTGACCGCAAGTGGATTCTTGGGCAAACTTTCTGCTACATTTTCACAGGCATCAATCAAGTTCTCCCCGGAATCTCAGTTTTCGGGACCGTGATCATTTGCTTTGATCGTTACCTAGCAACCGTATACCCACTACTTCACTACCGGAAGAAGAGCAAGAAGGTGGCCATAGTTGTCAACGTATTGACCTGGTTGATTCCTTTATCTCTGTGGATGAGTTTGAGCACAATTTGGGATCTGGTTAGTCCCAACACGCGGGTGGTGCCTTCAGGGTTTTGTCCTCCAAACTATGTTGAGCATGTTGCATCAATGCTCGTTATCATAGTCCTGCGAGCTGGTATCCCATTTGGCGTGATTTTATTGCTCTCCGTTCAAATCTTTTACCGCGCGAAATCTGCCAGCCGTAACCGAATGGTTGATCATGTATCGTTTGCCGAAGTGGAGAAGGAAGGAAAATCAGTTTTCAAAGGCAGCCATCATATTTCCCTTCCCAGAGTCACTGAGGACAAGATTTCCACAAAAGTGAAAACAAATGAAGTGAAACAGAACATTCCTTCCATATACGGGCAAGAAATCATTGCACGACTTCAAAAGGAGAAGGTTGCCCCCACTGATGTAGACACTTGTGGTACTTTAGAGCAAGAAAAATCTGGTTCAGTGATCGGCTCGCCGCCCGATGGCGAGCCTACATTGTCTTGCACTATCCCCAAGGATAGATGTAATGCTCTCAGTTCTATCGATGTGAGTCACAGCTACCGGGTTCCAGTCTCATTGAACGTCGGTGCACGCAGCTCTGTAACGGCACGTAAGGCCCACCCAGATCCTCTTTTAGAGGGAATCACCACAGCGAAAAGTCAGGGCGAGAAGAGGATCTCAGACGGTAGTAAAGCCTTGCGCACTTTGGCTTTTTTAGTCGTCACTTTCTACTTGACATGGTTCCTGAATACCCTGAATATCATACTCCGCTCAGCAGCGCCGGCCTGGACCACCAGCCTTCCTTTTGCGGTGCAGCTTCGGGAGTCCGGAAGATGGCTATCCTACTGCAACAGCACACTGAATCCCCTTGCATACACTCTAGCCTATTAAGGCAAACAATTAGGAAGATGTTTTGTAAAGATAATTAAAGGAGACCTCCGGATGATTTTCAGATTTTTACATTTGAACAACTATAAATTAGATATACTTAGGACAGAGTTTCAGAATTTATGATAATTGGGATGAAGAATTATAATATTTTCAAAATTTATAACAGATTGCAATGAACAAGGATGATGACATGGCAGGGTCACCATAAGAATGCATGAGTTGGGGCTCAAGGAAGCAGAACAAAAGAAGAAGACATGCATAGATTATACACAGGTGAACTTGCAAACAAGCGGTATTGTAATGGAACTATACTGCTACATACAGCCTCCTATGTCATCATCCTTGCTCAGTGTAATTTGTGTAAGGTTTTTGAAAGTATTGCTTCTCTGCTCAAGAACCACAATAAATTCCACAAATCTATACGCAGAGCTGTTGATTTATGTACAACATGATGTGACATTATGAAAATCGTCTTGAATGCCCCTTTAATCTCAAGAGAGATCGGCTGTGTAATAATCGAAGGCGCACAGGGAGCTGAGGTGTTTGCTGTGGCATAATAGCAAATAGTTTTATGCGGTTTGTCATAAACACAACGACAGCAGAAAAAGGGTACTGCGAGGTAGAGTGTGATTATTTCGTGAGTGTCAAATAATACATACATGTATCTATAATTACACATCTATTTTCTGTGATTCAATCTACTCTTTGAATATCAAAACTATTTATTGATAGCTGGACAAAAGATTGATATAGATACAATACACGTCAATAACGAAAGATTTGACAGGAGGTTCACTGAAACCATTACAGCACAATTCTCAAAACTACGCTTTGCTTTTCTACTGTTAGAACTTGCCCAGTATAATGTTGTATTTGACTATAAAAATACTGAGTACACTTGCAAGAAATTAAGTCTGGCATGTTGTAGTTCATGCATATTTCACATTCTTAACGCTAATTTTCTGTATTATTACAGCGTGGCAGACTTACTGTGTACTTCTGTTTTTAGTCAAATACAAAAGGACTGGACACATTTTTATAGGACATTTTGGAACAGCGTTCCACAGTGTGGGAGCAGCATAAGCAAAATATCGCTCACCATAAAACTTGGTTGTGATAGCAGGACATTGGAGAAGATTTTTCTGTGTTGATCTTAGATAAGGAGAGGGAGCGTACCTTACCAAGAACTTCCCGAGATATTCTGGTGCCATTGACTGACGGCACTGATAAGTCACTAACAGTATCTTAAAAACTATACGTGACTGAAAAGGAAGGCAATGTAGCTGCTTCAGAATGGGGGTTATGTGAGAATTTACAATTTGCAGCTCACCTGATTTTTGTTTGGGTCATTATTTTCAAATGAGATTGTAAATCTTACATGGCGTGATCTACTTTATTTGTGTCAACGTCAAATTCGTAAATGTCCTTTTTTTTTCTTCAAGATTTGTTAGGTAAAGTTTTTTTTTTTTTTGCTCTCTCTCTCTTTGCGAGATCTTTGAAAAATAGATTGAATTTGAATTTAGTACACTTTTCTAATGTATCCCCATGCCCTTTGTGAACTGGGCAAAGTGTAAGTTTCAACAGAAGCGAGGTAAGCTGATTTTTTTTTTTGTACTGTACATGGTCAAATTGGCGTATTCTTTTAGAATAACAAAGCACAAATTATTTCTTGAATAGGAAGTCGGCAATTAGGTTTTAACATTACGTATTCGTTGGCAACTCTGGTGATGATTAAAACTGATAAAACAATTTCCTGAGCTTGTTATCTATATCCATTGAGCGGAAAATATTACACTTTTCAGCTAAGTACAAATACTGACATGTATAGCTTGCTCCTAATTAAGAAAGTGGGAAAAAGCATTTATTCATATGGAATTAGCAAATCGTGTGCAGAGGTATCAGTAATCAATGTTTCTTTTTATATAGTGCACTAAATACTAGGTGTTACAAAAAACGTTTCCCATTTTTTATCCTTAATAGTTCAAAAACTATATATCAGATAACACTGACAATGAAATGAGCAATAGCTGAATAGTGTACAATTTTGTTTGAGGCAATTTTGAAATGACAGCATAATTCAGTTCCATTAGATTAAACATTAATTTTTACAGTCAGGTTTCAGATTTTGCTCTATTTTCAACCCTCTGTACAAAACTTTAACTTTGCACAAAAGTCAATTGGTGTGTATGGGAGTGTGTAGTTGACACCCAGACAATGGTCCTGGACAATGACCAGGACATGAATGCTCTACTCTTTATTCATAAGGAATTCCACTATCACAACTAGTCTTTATTCATTCTGAAATGTGGTGTATGCGAGCACATGGAAACATGTGCTTACTTTTTTCATGTGCATGCATTTCACCCTTTGCTAGGAATTCAGACTAGCAGTGCCCAGGGCAATCCATCATGAATAATTGGTAGAGCATTCATGAGCCCTGGAGTAGAGCTCTGAACAGGTGGTAGCCATGTCCGTTATTCAGGGTCATTGTAAATACACACTCACATACACATCATTAGTTCCTGTGTAAAGGTCAGGTTTTGTACAGAGGGTTAGAATTTGACCAAAATCTGGAACCTAATTTTGAAATTAATCATGGATTTCATGAAACTGATATAGGTTTTCATATTCAAACCACCTTCAACTGAATTGTACGCTATTCAGCTATTATTCATATCATTGACAGTTTTATTTGATATATAGTTTTCGGGCTATTAAGCATCAAAAGTGGGAAACGCTTTTTGTAACACCTGGTACCTAGCCTTTTCACAAAAGATTTTCGGAGTCATTCATTTATTTTTTTATTTTTTATTTTGAAGACCCTATATACTAGTAAAAACATGTATATTGATTTAGTAAGAATAGTAGGGAACAGGAGTGTGAGACTAAAAAATGTTTTCTTCTCTTTCGTCACTGAGTAATAAAATTAATGCTGATGTTGCTTGTTTTTATTTCAGAGTCACAGTACGTTCTATACTGTTAATGGATTCTGGTACTTTTGAAATACGATGATTAGAATGAAGATAGGAAATGAAGGATCGAGCTTCTGGCAAGTGTACGTGTGCAATGTGCTCAAAAGGAAAATAACATGAAACACGACACACATTTCGAATATTTCACAACATGAAAATGACCTATTTGGTGTGAGTTTGATTCCACTTAATGGTATACAGTTATCTTGACAGAAAACCATTGTCACGATGAAACTTGAAGAGACCTATCCATTAAATAGAGAATGAACAGCATATCAGTTTATAGAAAATCTAGATGTCTTTGGTTACAAAAACGGTTATAAATTATTCACAGAAGTCGGTCAAGTTCCAATGGAAACCCCCCTCCGCGCTCTGACAGAACCCTGGAAAAATCGCGCATGTTGTCGTTGTTTTTTCCAAAAGAGTCAAATGTAAATGTGCCATTTATTGTGTATTCAGTTTACGCGCAAAACCATACTTTAGTCGCTATCCGTCTATATGAAATAAACAACACGCAAAAGTTTCAATGTTCATATATTACTAACATAATCACTATTTATCAAACAAATTGATTGAACTTATAAGTTTTGCAAGGAATTCCTCAGGACTGGATGTTAGATATGCATTTCCCTGAGACACCATGAGCTTAAGTCGATGCTTCACTATGCTCCCGACCTCTTTGATTGGCGGTTTACTGCGATATCACACGTTTTGCTCTTCTTAGAATTTCTTAACCAGGTATAATTGACACTTAGCATGGATATATTATGATTGATACTTCGCATTCCTGTTATTACGGTAGGGAGGAAAATATTGGTGGCACAACATGTCACACATTCCTAACAACAAACAAATCACCACCTCCATACCAGACTTAAGTAAGTTCAACAAAACTACATGTATATTCCTCCCCTCGCCTCAAGCTCCATCGTCCTCCGTCTCGATCCATCCTGTTCTCCAGCATGGGCCGAACAGGCCACATCCACTTTGTACAAATGCATTATTCATGACACTGTTTTAATTCTAAATTGCGAAACCAAGAGATGCATTAAAGACTGTGGAGATGAATTTGGTATGTTTCTGTGATCTCAACTTACAGACATACAGGATATAGTCTAAACAAGTATAAAACTAAGATTGCCTTGAAAACATAAACAGGTGGACATATTGTGTGTGTGTGTGTGAGTGTGTGTGTTTGTGTCCTTGTTTGTGGTGCGGATGCGACGATATGTAGACTATAGTTTTTTAGTGTTTTGAAGAAAAAAAAAAACAGGAGTGGATCACGAAATGCATAGTTTGCAATCGACAGATAGTCCACACAAACTGCTGTGCGTCTATGATGTGCGTTCATTGCAATAGAGAAGAGAATTCAATTTTGCTCCCCCAAAACAAATATAACGGAATATTCTACCAAATGCTACTGCCTTCGAATATCATCATGGTCTTTATGCTTTTCATTAGGCAGCTAGAACTCAAATCGAATTTACCCAGGTCCATGCAAATATTATTGTCACCAAAATCACTGAGTAGCGAGACAAGAGATGGAAAAAAATCTTAGGCATTGAGCAGGAAATTGAAAACGAAAGTGAAAATCTGAATGAAAAGAAGATGAGGGTGGTCGATAAGCTATTTCTGCGAATAGTCTACAAAATAATACAATTGTCCGTGTTGCTAAAATCACATACTGGCCCTTTTATGGGTAAAAGTACCGGCAACAGTGATAAAGATATGTGGGAAGAATAAATGATGTTGATTGGTGAGACAGGTCATACATATTAATTAATAGAATGTCATTGTAGTTGATGATTATTCATCCCGGGCTGCGCTTTAGCAAGAATTATTTCGGATATATGATAGGCCAGAAGAGACAACTGAAATCTATAACATCTGTTTCCTTTAATGTATGAACGTTCGCTTTCCTGCTTCTTCATTGGTTGGATCGGAAAATGGATTGTGGTGGATGAGGTATGTAGGCATTTGAGGTATATCCCAAGTTATCACTGCAATTGTATGGACGTTGGAAGTTAAATACGCTTCCATAAATCATGAGCTTACAAAATGCTTCTCGACGTTCTACGTTCCTACACTTTCCAAGGCAACACCCTTTATCTTTAATGACAACGGTTTACGGCCATGCTCCAAGTTTTGCTCTTCTGAGGATTGCTGAATTTGGTATGATTGCTTGATGGATTTTTTTATCTATTTTTTTATTTCATTGACGTGATTATTATTATTTTTTTTAACGAAAACTCGTGTTTTAATTCTAATTCCCGAAATCAAAGACCACATTCTGGACTGTGGAGGTGAATTGTGCGATGTCTCTGTTATTCCAACTTAAATGATACAACATTTAACGTTTAAAACGATTATTGGTTTGTAAGATAATAATTTGAAATAATGGATTGCCATCTTTTCGGCACGTCTATTACAAGAGACTAACCTCAAAGATGCAAACCTCGTGCACTATTTTAAATGACGTGCATTGGTGTAATACACCTATATACCTTTGATTATAAAATGCCTGGACTCTATACATCTTGTGGAAAACACCATAGAAACTGAAAATTGATGACTATTATTTCTCTTTTTTTCTGAAAGATGTGGACATCTTCCGATTTTCACTTCTACTCTGACTTCTGCCATATTTTTATTCTAAAATATCCGAACATTCCGTTGACATTATATCAAAGCTGGTTGTGGCATATCAATATTGATCATTTCCGTTCCCATTTAATACAGTGAGGACGCCATGAATAACGGTTCTAGTAATATCGATGACACTGGAAGAATATTTCTCAAGGCAACGCTGGATATCTCTTGGCAAGCAGGTGTCTTATTTTCCATTTCTCTGACAACCGTGATAGTAAACTTGGTGATCCTACTAGCGTTCTACTATGAAAAGAAATTACGGACTTATAGTAATTACTACATCATTAACATAACGATAGCAGATCTCTTGGTTGGTTTCATTTGCATGCCCATCCGTGGGCTTATGTTCGCGTTTGATCGCACTTGGATTCTTGGACAAACTTTCTGCTACATCTTCACAGGCATCAATCAAGTTCTCCCCGGAGTCTCAGTTTTCGGGACCGTGATCATTTGTTTTGATCGTTACCTAGCAACCGCATACCCACTCCTTCACTACCGGAGGAAAAGCAAGAAGGTGGCCATAGTTGTCAATGTACTTACCTGGTTGATTCCCTTATCTCTGTGGATGAGTTTGAGCACAATTTGGGATCTGGTTAGTCCCAATATGCGTGTGGCGCCTTCAGGATTTTGTCATCCAAACTATGCTGAGCATGTTGCATCGATGCTCGTTATAATAGTTCTGCGAGCTGGTATCCCATTTGCCGTGATTTTATTGCTCTCCGTTCAAATCTTCTACCGCGTAAAATCTGCCAGCCGAAACCGAATGGTTGATCATGTATCGTTTGCTAGCACAGCCGGAAAAGAGGAAAAAACAATTTTCAAAGGCAGCCATCATATTTCCCGTCCCAGTATAACTGAGGACAAGATTTCTTCAAGAATGGAAACAGATGAAGGAACGCAGAACATAACCTCCATCTATGGCAAAGAAATCATAGCACGGCGACCAAAAGAGAACGTTGCACCCAATGATGTAGACGTTTCTGGCACTCCAGAGGAAGGAAGGCGTTTAGAAGAAAAACCTGGTTCGGTGCTCGTCTCGTCGCCTGGTGGCGCGCATACATGGTCTTGCACTGTCCCAAGGGACAGATGTAATGTTCTCAGTTCTACTGCAGATGTAAGCCACAGCTGCCGGCTCCCAGTGTCCATGAACATCGATGAACACAGCTCTGTAACATCACCTAAGCCCCGGCCAGATTCTCTTCTGGAGGGAATCACTACGGCAAAAAGTCAGGGCGAGAAGAAAATCTCAGACGGTAGCAAGGCCTTGCGCACTTTGGCTTTTTTAGTCGTCGCTTTCTACTTGACATGGCTCCTGAATACCCTTAATATCATACTCCGCTCCGCAGCGCCGGCCTGGTTCACCAGCCTTCCCTTTGAGGTGCAACTCCGGGAATCTGGAAGATGGATATCCTACTGCAACAGCACACTGAATCCTCTCGCCTACACTCTAGCCCAGCCGCTGCTCCGACATACCATCGGGAAGATGTTTTGTAAAAAGTGACAATTTTGACACAAATGGGCTATTCAATAATCAAAGGGGCATGATGAGAAAATGCGTTTTTGCTGAGGGGTAAAAGCAAAAAAAAAAAAAAAAAAAGAGAGGAAAAGATATGCGGTCTGTATTACGGACATAGCAATTGAAAAACAAACAAACTACTGCGCTGTAACTTTTGGTCATTCACGAGAGTCAGATGATAGATATGAATAATAGCACGCATTCATAACGATAGAATGTAATTTTATGTATGACCTGCAACACGGCATACTTAATTTCTTGTAATCGTGAAATGTACTCAGGTTTTTAGCCAAATACAAAAGGGACAGGACACATTTTGATATTTAACACAAAGCCAATGCGTAATTTTGAGACTTGTATTGTAAATGCTTGAATGAGTCTTGTTAGAATCTTTGGTAATTGATAATTTCAGGTGACACCTTGGTAATGGAATACTCATAATGCATTTATTTCTATCAATTCTTTGTCTAGCAACCAACGAATGGTTTGTATATCCATAGAGTAACTCTTTGAAATCATCTGTAGTTTCGCAACAAGGAATTATCCAAATACTTTTCTGTTCTACCCACCAACTATTATCATTTAGGTTATCTATCCATACAGTCTACTGAACATGCTGAAAGGCATTTCTGTTAAGGAAAACTACCATGGTGCATGCCAAAAGAACTTACAGTTCGTTTGCAAAAGATGTAATCAATCTCTTTTACATCGTTAAACAAACTTCACACTGTTTTGGTCTTCATTCCTGGGCCTTTACGCAAAATTCAAGACACTATCGAGTGTCTACTGTTAGATGTTACGGATTGCGATGCAGAAAATTATCTACATTATTTTGTTTAGAGCAGCTTCATGAAACCCCATAGCATGCTGCTTCGGTGAGGGACATGTAATGCTAAATTATTTTGTTTTCGGAGCTTTTGCACTCATGAATGCTCGAAAGAGCACCTTGATGTGGTTAGACAAAGAACGTTACATTTCAAATGTAAATGTAAAAATGTAAATACAAACCACATGTAGGTCGTACATGCTTGATACTCACACTCACAAACAAATTTCTTTTCAAACTCACTCAGGTAAGAGCTAACCGCAGCTTATCAAGTAAGTAGGCACAGAATCTTACAATAGTCATGATAGTGACAAGATTTGATATCAGTCAGTATGGTTGGAATGATCCCAAAGGGACAGTCTACACATACATGAGTTACATAAATTTAGATATGGACGGTTAAAACAAAAACAAAAACAAACAAACAAACAAAAGCAAACTATCGTCATCAGTGCTACATATTTTGCTTTAAGTTACACTTTTAAAGGAACTTGTATGACGTGATGTGATTTATATCATTATCAACGGCCTCTATACCTACGTATATGACACTTTCTTTTTAAAGATTTGCTCGGTAAAAGCTTTCTTTCTGTCCATGGGCTCTGTGAAACATCTCATACGAGCTCTATTTGACATTTCAGTTAACTTTGCTTTCTAATTTATCCTCAAGTCCTCTGTCAACGTTTTATATATCTGTAGAGGCGGCGTAAGACCGTTATTGTTTGTACTTTACGTGGTCACATTATAGGAACATATTGGGGAGATGGTGGGAAGTTATAGGTTTTAACACTGCTGCTTACATAAATATATCTTCCTCCTCATCAACAAACTCAGAGAATGGACTCAATCTTTCAAAACAGTCAGCAAATCGAAACACAGGCATCAGTGATTAGTGTTTCTTATTTTATAGTACAAGTAAAATCTGGCCTCTTCATAATAACTTTTCGAGATCATTGCATAGTTTGACTTTGTAGTACCCAACAATTGAAATATGAATTGATTGATCAAGAACCGCAGGTAACAAAAGTGTCCAATGAGAAAAACAATATTTCGCTTTTGTGATTGAGTTCCAATACTTGATTTTGCTTGCTTTTATTCGACAGACACAGTAGTATGTTCAATACACGATTGATGAATGATTGTCGGCCTACCTTGAAAAGGCGATTAAAATAAAGACATGGAAATAATGCTTGAGCTCTTCTCATGTGAAGCTGTTCGATGGTTCAAAGGGGAAATAAGATGAAGCAATAGGGAAACTTGAGTCACTTTCAAACTTTTCAAATATGAAAGGGACCTATTTGGTGTGAGTTTGATTCTAATCATTGTTAATACAGTTGTTTATACAGACACGGTTATTACCATGACACTCAAAGAATATTTGATGACATCTATGCATTAGAGTGTGTACGACATATAGATATCTAGAAATTTGAATGCGATTGCAGAAATGATATTAATTCATTATATCGTAATAAAAAGACAGTATAACTTCTCTTCATTCGAAATCTATACTTGGACAGAACGCAGAACGCTTTTTTTGTTGTTGTTATAATTTACTGTATATAAACTTTTTGATCATCATCATTTACTGTAGATATTATTTTGAATAGAACGGTTTACTATTATTTTCAAATTCACTGATGTTTCTTCAGCCCTGACGCATTTGTTAAACTAATTACTCTATCAAGTTGTACCTAAATATATACATATATATATGTATATATATATATATATATATATATATATATATATATAAATATACATATATATATGTATATATATATATATATATATATATATATATATATATATAATCGTATATTTGTGCTTTCCCAAGGGCAAAAAAAAAATGTATTAAAATCAGACGAAATTGCCTTGCAGTCTTACTTATTGTAGTTATCCCAATTTCTGCTAAAAATTGGTAAAAGTGATGTATCGCATCTAATTCCACGCGCTTTGCACGCACATTACATAATTATGGAGTAAAATATTGACACGCATATATTCTCCACTTTATTATGCATTATATTGTTATCATGTGTTATTTTATTGTCTTTCGTCTACTTGAAAAAAATCATTGCAACGATAAAGGTTTCTTAAACCGCTGATGATAGGTATGTTCAATGATGTGTATGATGATATCATTATTGCCTAGACAAGTCTGAAAAAAAAAGAGCTGCTTTGAAAACGTAACGAAAAGAGAAACGTTGTCTCACACAATGAACACGTGGATTCGTTTTTGTGTGTATTGTTACTTGTTGAAGGTGTGGGTGTTACAATATCTATATGATAATGCAAATTTGAACATAGGTGAGGAGTTCAAAATGCATAGAGTGCAAACTTTATATTCCATATGAAATATGTTCACATATATACGTGAAGATATTGCGCTTTTATTATAACGAAAAAGAGAATCAACTCTAGCTCGCGTATCATGATAAAGAGTGTAGATACATGGATGAAAAATACATCGGATGATTTAAACAAGTGCTGCTACCTTCTATAGCATGTCTTCAGTGCATTCGATTAGTCGAGAAGCAATATCATACCGTCAATACCGAAATTTATATTGAATTAATCTGAGTTCATGCTCAAAAAGTAGTCAACAAGTAGCGAGACGAGGGATGGAAAATTCTTAGGAGATTGAAAGCAAAAGTTAGAAATAAAAAGGAAAAATGTTCAGGTTTTTTTTTTTCGAAGGAAACCTACACGACAGTTGTCTTTTTATCAAAGTCCCTGGAAAAAAGGCAAATAATCTATAATCATATCTGCACAATCATCGCATCAGCGAGTAATTGTACATGCTGCTCAAAGCACTTTTTTTTTTTAAAGATGGAAAATGTAGCAGCATTATTGACAAAAGGCTTCTTGGGGACAACAAATGGCTCCGATTGGTGAGAGAGCTTATGAATATTGATCAGTAGTGGGTTGCATTAATGACTATTCATCATGGGCTGAGCTGTAGCAAGAATCATCAAGTGCAACAGGCCGGAAAAGATTAGTTTTCTGAATGTATGATCCTCCCCTTCCCCGCTAGATTGGAAGTATGGATTATGATGGAAGAGTTATGTAGGTAAATATTTGATGAAAATCATAATTTTTGAAGCGAATTCTAGAGGACTGGATGTATAATACGTTTCCCCGAGACACCATGAGCTCAGTCGATCCTTCACTACTCTCCCGGCCTCTCTGATTTGACAGTTTACGGCGATATCACAAGTTTTGCTCTTCTTAGAACTTCTATACCAGGTATGATTTACACTTTGCATGGATTTGTGGTTGATGGTGTGCATTTCTCTTTTAATTCTTAATCGCGAACTTTTGGTATCTTTCTATCATCTCAACTGATTATGATTCTAACAGGATATACACTCAGCCAAAAAAGGAGGAAAGTAAACACTATTTCAAGTTTATATTTTACATAAAGTATTTGGCTAGATGTTAATGTATTTTATACCAGATTATTAAATGTTTTCCTTTTAACCTGGTAGGTCAATAAAAATAAAACTTTACGCATGATTGAACAACTTTGTTTTTCTCTTCAAAGGCACAAAAGTAATAATTTTAAAAATTAACAAGATGTCATATATGTGTAAGTGCTCTCATGTAACAATAAGAAGAAAAGACCAATTTAACACAATAATAAGACATGACTTGCGTTGCAACAGTAAAAATATGATCTTTATAATATCTTTGAAGCTCAAAACATCAATAAAGGCTAAAATATAGGAGGAAAATGAAGAATCTTCAGTCAAATCCAAATTCAAATGGAATGAGAGGAGAAGCAGTATTAACAAGAAATGGTAGGAATTTGAATTGATTTCTCAAACTAGGAAAATTGTAAATAATATTTGGTTCTTGAATTTGTGTCATGAATTCCTCAAAAATTACTAAATCAAAAGAATGAAATACACATACATATTCTGTTCATTAAATCATCATTGTACCCTTACTTCCCATGTCATTATTTTGAAGTTTGAGTTTACAAAAAGTCTTATTTTCCTCCTTTAGTTTCCGCTTTTATTTTGTTTAAGGTTATAATTGAGATAGAGATAACGGAAACTTATTTTTGCTATTTCATTCAGGTCTCATTGTGTTAAACTAGTATTTTGTTATCATTCTACCTTGAAGGGCATTTGCAAATGAAAGACATGTCAATTTTTCAAATTTTTACTTTTGTGCCTTTGCGAACAGAAGCTAATGTGTTCACTCATGGGTAGAATTTTACATTATATTGACCAACTGGTTTGATAGCCTATTAAATTACCTTTAATATGGTATATACTACATTGTTTTTCATCAAAATCTGTTATGAAAAATATGAACTAGAAAAAGTGTTAACTTGAACTTGTAGGAAAAGTTCAATTACGATTACTAGCTGCCGAGATATTCATTTGAAGTAATGAAGAGTCATTTTATGGCGTTATTCGTTCAAAGTGTCATGTTTCATGTCCGATATTCTTCAAAAACTTTATGTGGTGTAAGTACTACGATTTGATAATTTCTAGATAGCTAAATTAGTGGAAATATATTCATACTTTACAGGAAATTTTATCATCTGGTGTTAGGTTGCTCCCTTAATTTGCAAATTCTAGCGATTTGTACCTTGTTCACTAACAAGGTGGAATATACATACCTTTGATCGAGAAATTCCTGACTTTACTAGGCAGTGGTTAAAAAAAAAGAAACTAAGAACGCTTTGGGCACGTTGGGAGCTGACAATCGGTGAATGTCACTTTTCATTAAAAAAAAAATACAGGGATTTCTTGAGATTTCTGCTTCTACTTTGTACGTATAGAGCCATGCATTTTCTCAGTTGAAGTTATTCGAACTGTGAAGGACAACATGATATGACGGCTGGTTTCGGAAAATTAATCATGATTTATATCCAATTTCCTTTACATGATTATAGTGAGGACACCATGAACAACGTCTCAAGTAACATCAATGACACTGGAGGAACAGTTCTCAAGGCAACGCTGTCTATCTCTTGGCAAGCAGGTGTCCTATTTTCCATTTCTCTGATCACCGTAATAGTAAACTTGGTGATCCTACTGGCGTTCTACTGTGAAAAGAAGTTACGTACGTACAGCAATTACTACATCATTAACATAACGATAGCAGATCTGTTGGTTGGATTAATTTGCATGCCCATTCGTGGGTCGATATTTGCTTTTGATCGTAAGTGGATTCTTGGACAATATTTCTGTCATATTTTCGTAGGCATCCAGCTTGTTCTCCCCGGCGTATCGGTTTTTGGGACGGTGGTAATTTGCTTTGACCGTTACATAGCAACCGCATACCCACTCCTTCACTACCGGAAGAAGAGCAAGAAAGTGGCCATAGTTGTCAACGTATTGACCTGGTTGATTCCTTTATCTCTGTGGATGGGTTTGAGCACAATCTGGGACTTGGTTAGTCCCAACATGCGCATTTCGCCGTCAGGATTTTGTCATCCAAACTATGCTGAGCATGTAGCATCAATGCTCGTTATCATAGTTCTGCGAGCTGGTATCCCATTTGGCGTGATTTTAGTGCTCTCTGTTCAAATCTTCTACCGCGCGAAATCTGCCAGCCGTAACCGAATGGTTGATCATGTATCGTTTGCTACCGAAGTCGAGAAGGAGGGCAAAACAGTTTTCAAAGGCAGCCATCATATTTCCCTTTCCAGGGTCACTGAGGGCAAGATTTCTACAAAAGTGGGAACAAATGAAGGGAATCAGAACATTCCTTCCATATATGGTCAAGAAATCATAGCACGGCTGCAAAAAGAGAAGGATCTCCCTACAGATCTACACGTTTCTGGCATTCCAGAACCAGGAACTCATTCAGAAGAAAAATCTGGTTCGGTGCTCGGCTCGCCGCCCGATGGCGCGCATACATTGTCTTGCACTGTCCCCAAGGATAGATGCAATGCTCTCAGTTCTACCGATGTAAGCCACCGGGTCCCAGTGTCCGTGAACACCGGTGAGAGCAGCTCTGCAACGGCACCTAAGCCCCGGCCAGGTCCTCTTTTAGAGGGAATCACCGCGGCGAAAAGTCAGGGCGAGAAGAGGATCTCAGACGGTAGCAAGGCATTGCGCACTTTGGCTTTTTTAGTCGTCGCTCTCTACTTGACGTGGTTACCGAATACCCTGAATATCATATGCCGCTCCGCAGCGCCGGCCTGGTTCACCAGCCTTCCTTTCGAGGTGCAACTCCGGGAATCCGGAAGATGGATATCCTACTGCAACAGCACACTGAATCCTCTCGCCTACACTCTAGCCCAGCCGCTCCTTAGACAGACCATTAGGAAGTTGTTTGTTAAAGAGTGACAGAGGTCAGCTTTCTAACAATCAAAGGTATACATGGAGCAAAGGTGTTTTCCTATGACATAATAGTAAATGATTATGCTGTCTGTCACAGACATAACAATTGATTAAAAAAAAAAACCCGCATTTTGATAATCGAAAGGCTAAGCGGAGTTTTGAGAATTGTTTTATAGTAACTTTCATGAATCTTCTTAGAATATTTCGTAATTGACAATTTGATGGGACAGCATGGTTATCGGATTTTAATACACAATAGATTTATTTCTGTTTGTCTTTTTGTCTAGCTATTAATGAATGGCTTCGACATTTATAAAGTAAATTATTTTATGAAAACTTGTACAGTTTCACAGCACAGAAATATCCAACTGTTGCACATTCTTTGCTAGTCATCATTTTGACGTTAATAAAGTGCACAGTCTATCGGCACGTTTATATAAAACTACCATGGTGCATGCCGAAAGAACTTAAGGTGGGCATGCAAGACATGTGCACAAACTTTTCACATCGTGAAAGAAATTCTTTCACTCTTTATCGGTTTTGTTTCCTGAGAGCTTTTAGGAAAAAATTAAACACTCTGGGATACTATCCTATCTTTCAGATCGGGATGAAGAAATGTATTTACATATTGTTTGGTACGAATTCATGCAACTCTAGTCGGCGGATTTGGTGTGAGAGATTTAATGCTAAAAGATTTTAATTCTTTAGTGATTTTGCCCGTATGAAAATTCAAGACTGCACGTTGAAGTGGTTGACAAATAACATTACATTTCAAAAGACATGTAAATACAAAGCATGTTCATGCTGATTAATGGAACACTCACAAATATTTTTCTTTTCAGACTCATCAAGGCAAGAAATCACAGCAGCTTAGCACGTAAAGACCCCCCCCCCAAAAAAAAAGAAAAAAAAAGAAAAAAGAAAACAATCTTGCAATAGACATGACAGCAGTGTCAGGAGTTAATATCAGTCAGTGTAGTTGGAACGGGTGCACGTTACGAAACCGACACCCACGAGTCATACAGTCCACGAGTCATACAGTCCATGAGTCATACAGCTCACAAGTCATACAGCCCACAAGTCATACAGCTCACGAGTCATACAGCCCATGAGTTCGACACTGAGCAAACAAGGCCCACGAGACCGACACATTAAACTCCGTGTTGTATCTGTCGAACTCATGGGCTGTTTTTACCTAGTGTCCAACTCATGGGCTCTATGACTCGTGAGCTGTATGATTCATGGACCTGTTTTCAATGTCGAACTCGTGAGCTGTGTGACTCGTGGGTGTCGGTCTCGTGGGATGACCCCGTTGGAACGGTCCAAGAGAGATAGTCTACACGTACAGGAATTTAATAATACCTCCAGATGTACTATAAACGAAAAGAAAGACTAATCACCATCATTTCAATTCACAGTTCAACTGGTTTTCTTTTAAATCACACTTTTAAAGAAGCTTGTATAATTATTTTGCGTGACGCGATCTACATTATTTGTGTTAACGGCCAATAGAGGTATATACGTAATATCACCTTTTTTTTTATTTTGGTCAAGATTGCTTGATATCTTTTATTCTGTCTGTCTCTTTCTCTCTCTTCGTAAGATAATTGAAATAGCTCGCACGAGCTCTTTCTGAATCTAGTACACTTTCTTTTCTAATTTATCCCTAAGCCCTATGTGAATAGGGCAAAATGTAAGTTTCAATATAAGCGAGGTATTAGCTGATTATGTGTTTGTATTGTACATGGTGACATTGGGGTATTTAAAAAAGAATAACAAAACACACATGATTTCTTTAATAAGAAGTGGGCATGTAGAGGTTTTAACATTGCGTAGCCCGTTGGCAACTCTGATGATGCTTAAAATTGGTCTATTTCACATTGTAACCGATCGTAACGGATGAACGAAATAAGCATAGTCGCATTTCCTAAGCTTGTTGATAGTTTTCATCGAAAAAAATTACATTTTGAAGCTAAGTACAAATACTTGCGTGTATAGCTTGCTCCTCATTACGAAACTGAGAAAATGCATTTATTCATATATATGGAATCGGCAAATTGTGTGGAGAGGCATCAGTGATTAGTGTTTCTTCTTTTATAGTACATGAAATAAGTAGCCTCTTCATTATATGTTATTATTTCTAGCATGTGTACGTGTACAATGGCTTAAAGGAAAACATGAAGCAATAGGAAAACACGAAACACCTTTCATATTTTTCAACATATAATGAAGGGGGACCTATTTGAGTGTATTTTCTGACATTTTATAAACGGAATATGAATTTTCAGAAATTGAACATTTGTAATGCAATTTTAGAAGTGATGATAATGTGTTATAATTGTTGTATTAAATTCTTACGGTCAGTATGACTTCTCTTCATTCCAGATCTACACTGTGGCTGTTTAATAGATAATAAACTCAATAAACAGGTTTACAAACAAATCGAAATTCACATATGTTTCTCCTGTCCTGACGTGGTAGCTACTTATTCTATCAAGCTGTACCTAAAAAACGATTGTTATTAATTGGAATCCAGCTATCATACATTATTGTTACTTCGTCGAGCAAACCTCAGGAAAGAATTCAGATAGTCAAGAAAGAGCCAGACGTTGTTGATATCTTAGTAAACCGGTTATTCATTGATGATACTGATACAAAATTTTAGATTTTTTTTTTTAAATAATGCTTCGCAGAAATGAATGATCCCTCATGAATAACGATAGAAGCTATAAACCTGAAGAAAGAACTTCACTAGGACTGAAGAGCATTTGGCGGAATTTTGATTCAAAGTTCGGAGATCCCATCTGATATTTAATTCCGATCACGAATACTTTAAAAAATCCCATCAAAGCGCTGTTAATAAAGTTCTTGTCCTTAAAAAAAAAAAGCTTTGAAATGGAAATCCTGTCTGATGCATACAATGAACCTCACACACGATGGTGTGTTACCAAAGAACCTCAGCTTCCTTCAGATGTGTTTATGTTTCCTCGGCAGTACGGGGGGGGG
This sequence comes from Diadema setosum, assembly GCF_964275005.1. NCBI lineage: Eukaryota > Metazoa > Echinodermata > Echinoidea > Diadematoida > Diadematidae > Diadema > Diadema setosum. The sequence continues at coordinate 29,159,393 of NC_092697.1, forward strand.
GGGGATTTCAAAGATAATAATGAGCCTGATAATGATGGTAGGATCATCAAAATGTGTAATAAGTACCTCCCCCGCTCTGACAGAACCCAGGTATTAAAGTCATTGGTTTAAATCACACAATACTTATTTGCCTTGAAAGTCTCTATGCAGTAGTTGTTCTTCTTCATGATTCCTACTATTTATATGTGTCGTATCGTATCATTTTCCACACGCATTGCAGGCACATTACATAATCACGGAGTGGAATATTGACAAGTTTATTCTCCACTTTTTATGAATATTATCTTTAGTCTACTTGAACGAGGATCCCATTGCAACGTTAAAGGTTTCTTGAACCGCTCATGATAGGTATCTCCACTCATATCTATGATATTGCCTAGACATGTATAAACAAGAACTGCATTATATTCAATGCAGGTTGTATTTCATCACTTATTTTACATCTTGGAATCCAGATTGCTTGCGTCCACGATGGCACGTGCTGTAGTTTTTCCCTTTTTCTTTTTTTTTTCTTTTTCCCTTCCCAATTATTTTGATGTCAGTTGACATCGGTTCGCTTTATTTTGTTTATATATATTGCTGTCTTGTGTATTTTCTGAGGGTCCCATATCGTACAAGCTCTGCTTCTCAGTGGGACCCTCCACTTCCATCCTCATCATTAGTTGACTTGTATTACACGCTTTATGTATATATTCACAAAGGCATAATTGCGTTTTTTTTCATCTGCTTCTCATTTTCATATGTACTTTGTCAAATCACATTCTGCAATTATTACAAATATCCTGTACAAATGCAATGTATATAATTTCTTTGTTTATTTGATGGAAGTGAAAATAAATCTGAATCTGGAATCTGGAAACAAGAACTGCTTTGAAAACATCAAGAAAAGAAAACCTTTCCTCACACTATCTACCATTGTACATAGTTCCTACCCTCGAGGGCGCAGTATTTTCACTAACGCACTCTCACCTGTGCATTATTTGTATCCAATGACATCTTCAGTGCACTCGATTAGTCAAGCAACAATCATACCTCAATACCGATATTCGTATCGAATTAACCTCAGTTCATTATTATTGTCACTCAATTAAAAAAAAAAAGGTGAAAAATTCATAGGAGATTGAAAACAAAAATTACATGAAAAGTTAAAAGAAAAACCGTTCTGCTTTTTTTTTCTCCCCAGGCAACCTACGCAAAATTGTTTTGTTTTTGTTTTTATCATAGTCCCTGCAATGATGGTCGTTAATCTATTTCTTTCTTTTTTATGAATAGTCTGCGTAATCATAGCATCATTGAGTAATTGTAAATGTTGCTCAAAGCACTTTTTATACATAAAAGTAGCGGCATCACTGACATCGGGATTCTTGGGGATGAGAAATGCGCCGATTGGTGAGAAAGGTTATGAATATTAATCAGTAGTGTGTGATTTTAAAGGACTTTTCATTATGGGCTGAGCTGTAGCAAGAATTATTTGCAGAAACGCAACAGGCGGCGGAAAACACTACTTTTCTGAATGTGTGACGTACCCTCCCCTTCAACGTTGGATTGGAAAAACGGAATGTGAGAGAAAAGGTAGGAAGGTAGGCAATTATTTGATGAAAATCATAATCATTGTTGCGAATTCCTTAGGACTGGATGTTAGAAATACGCTTCCCCGAGACACCATGAGCTCACTCGATGCTTCACTACGCTCCAGACCTCTTTGATTTGACGGTTTACGACCATACTGAAAGGTTTGCTCTTCTATTAGGATATCTAAACCTGGTATGACTTTGCATGAATATCATTTGCACTCCTTTTTTAATTCTAAATCGTGACATCAAGAAATGCATATTAGAGTGTGGAGATGAATTGGGTATGTTTTGTGATATCAACAGACTGGTTATAGTATGGAACATTCAATGACGATTATTAGCTTCGGAAATATTCATTTAAAATGATGAAGATTCATTTTGATCTTTTTGGCATTTCATCTAAAATAGTCATGCTTCCTGTCCAATATTGTTTAATAGCTTCAGATGGTGTTAATACTGCGATTTGATGTTCAGAATCTCTTCATAGCTGTATTAGTGGTATTATATTTTTGATTTACAAGAAATTGTATCGCACGAATTTAAGGTTGTTTCCTTGTTATAAATTCTATCGACTAGTTCTTCGTTCGCAAACAACATTCATGTATACTATTCTAATAAAAAAAGCTTCCTCTTAATCATAAATTGGGTAAAAAACTGCGAACACCCTAGAATCTGACAATCGATGAATATCACTTTTCTTTAAAAAAAAATACTCAGAAAACATGGACTTCTTCTGATTTTTGCTTCTACTTCTTACATACAGTCATATTTCTTATTCCTAAATATCTGAACATTCATGGATTCCATTGAATCCTTACAAAAACATTCGAAAATTGATAGTGATAATGTTATTCTCATTTCATCTAGTGAGGACGCCATGAATAACGTCTCAAGTAATATCGATGCTGCTGGAGGAACAATTCTCAAGTCAACACTCTCTATCTCTTGGCAAGCAGGTGTCTTAATATTCATTTCTCTGACCACCGTGATAGTTAACTTGGTGATCCTACTAGCGTTCTACTCTGAAACGAAATTACGGACGTATAGCAATTACTACATTATTAACATAACGATATCAGATCTCTTGGTTGGATTAATGTGCATGCCCATCCGTGGGTCGATATTTGCGTTCGATCGCACGTGGATTCTTGGACAAACTTTCTGTCATATTTTTATAGGCATCCAACATGTTCTCCCCGGCGTATCGGTTTTCGGGACGGTAGTGATTTGCTTTGATCGTTACCTAGCAACCGCATACCCACTCCTTCACTACCGGAAGAAGAGCAAGAAGGTAGCCATAGTTGTCAACGTATTGACCTGGTTGATTCCTTTATCTCTGTGGATGAGTTTGAGCACAATTTGGGACCTGGTTAGTCCCAACATGCGCGTGTCGCCTTCAGGGTTTTGTCATCCAAACTATGCCGAGAATGTTGCGTCAATGCTCATCATTGTTGTCCTGCGAGCTGGTATCCCATTTGCAGTAATTTTAGTGCTCTCTACTCAGATTTTCTCCAGGGCAAAATCTGCGCATCGAAATCGGATGGTAGATCATGTATCGCTTGCTTCTACGGCCGGGCAAAGTGGGGAAAACATCCTCAAAGGTAGCCAACGAAGTTCTCTTTCCATGGATACTGAGTTCAAGCTTTCTTCAGAATTGGAAACACATCAAGGTAAGAGAATTCCTTTCACACACGGTCAAGATGATATTGTACGACGTCAAAGGCAGAAGATTGGCTTGGATGATATAGAAGTTTGTGGCATTGCTGAGCAAGGAAGACGATCAGAAGAAAAATCTCACTTCAAAACTCACACCGGTTCCTCGTCCCATGGGGTGTACACCTTGTCTCGCTCTGTTCAAACGGACAGACGTAATGTGCTCAGTTTTGCTGATTTAGACAACAACAACAGTCTCCAAGTTTCCGAAAACATCGCTGAGCGCAACTCGGCAATGGCACCAGAGCTGCAACCAGTCCCTCCTTCGGATATGGCGGGAATCGCTAGGGCGGCGCTAAGTCAGGGTAAGAAGAGGGCCTCTGACGGTAGCAAAGCGTTGCGCACCTTGGTCTTTTTAGTCGTCGCTCTCTACCTGACATGGCTACCAAATACCTTAATCATTATATTCCGCTCCGCAGCGCCGGCCTGGTTCACCCAGCTTCCCTTTGAGGTGCAACTCCGGGAGTCCGGAAGATGGATATCCTACTGCAACAGTACACTGAATCCTCTCGCCTACACTCTAGCCCAGCCGCTGCTTCGGCATACCATCCAGAAGATGTTTTGTAAAAAATGACACTTTCGAGAGAGTTCGGCTATAACCGTAGCAATCAAATCAAGATCTATGAGAATCAAAGGTGTTTTGTACTATAAATTTTGGTTTGTTTATGATTACGTGAGTATCAAAGTATTTAGTAACCAAACATACAGAAAATAAGCGTAAAGAATGAAATTAAAGTTTCTTTGAAAAAGCTAAGAAAATCCAAAGTATATTATACAACTATTAATGTTTACCCCATATTAACATAATGGACAAAAATGTAATGAAGGAAAGGCACAGCGTAGTTGCGAATATATATATATATATATATATATATATATATATATATATAATATATGTGATTTTAGAAAACGTTGATACAGGAACGTATGTGAAGGTACCTTTGAAATATTTTCTCTGATAGGTATCAATTACAGGCTTTTAAAGAAATGTTAGTTCATCACATCGTTTTCACCACACGGAATTATCCAAAGAGTATTCATTTCATCTTATCAACTCTTGTAAGCACAGCTACTAAAACGTTTTTTAGGTTAATATGAAGGAGCACAAAGTGGGTTTGCAAGAAGCTTGTTATTCTGTTTGCGTTGTGAAGCGATCTTTTCTGTTGTATTTATGTTGTTTCCTGATGTGGATATCTCATAGAGTTAATAGTTTCGAATTATGGATTCCTATAAGCGAAGTAGGTTGATTTCGTAGAGGATTTACCATTCTATCTAAGATTTTAATTTCTCGGTTGTTTTGTTGTTATGTTGAGACGGTTGTAAAAGAACGTGAATGCTTTCGAAATATGTGAAAATGCAAATTACTTTCATATTAATTTATGAAATGCTCACAAGCTTTTGAGAGTCATCCACCTACGAAAGAAGCGTAGGTAGGAATAAAATTAATTTGGTAACTCGTAAGAAAAAATACAAGCTGATATTAAATGTCTCAAAGTAAAAGCACGTCGGAATAGATATCTCTCTTTTTTTTTAAATACACCACGCATGCAAAGCTGAATACTGGCAGATGACAGCTGCAAATCATCTTAATATGGAAAGAATCTCAAAAAAGTGGTAACATATGGATTGTCTACACATACAGGAGTTCATGTCTGTAGGTGTCGATGCTAAATGAAAAAAAAAAATTGCTAGCTTTGCAAACTATAGGGAAATTGCATACAATACTACCGTATGTCCCAAGAAATCATTACAAAGGTACCATCCGCAATGATAGCTTAAAATAGTGAATCAATCCAAATACAGTTTCAGGGTATGAAACTATAACTCATTGCCGACATCTAATACAGAAAACCCCATTCGATTTGCTTCAGTGATCAAAGAGAAATGAGAATTTTGTTAAGCATGTCAGGAATGTCTTCCCTCCAAGTTCTGACTATCGTGTCAAGAACATCCAAGTGCTAAACTTGGAAGAATCAGACTCATGGTATGCTTTACAAAAATCCACATTTTTGTGTGACCGCTTAACAAAATTGAATGGAGTTTCCAGCAAAATAGAGCTACGATATTATATTTTAAGACCCTGAAGTGCCATTCAGACAGATTAATCATATTGGGTGTTATGCGAAAATCTGATTGCAATTATATTTGGGACACACGGTATAACTAATTTCGTGTGTTCCTGATCACCGGTCGAATCCTGCTCAGGTATGTCTGCCCATGATTTCTTTTCTTAAGGCTACTACTAAAGCATTAATTATTTCAGTGCCTACACGTCGATTTAGGGCAATTTGTCAATCAGTTGCAATGAAACCAAATCCACGAAAGAATTTCATCCATTAAAAAGCAGACATATTTGCACATACTATAACCTGTTCTTTTTCAAAGATAGGACGAGATGCATTTATCCATTGATACATCGGAAAACGAGTACAGAGGCACTAGCGAAAAAAAAAATCTTCTTTCATCTTCATCTCTTGATCTTCTCAAGATCTCTAATTGTTTGTGTTGCGCGGAAGCGTGTTTGTGTGTGTGTGTGTTTGTGATATTTTATAGTATTGTAGATAATATGCAAATTGATTTTACTGAGAACTGCATGCAAAAGAGTGTGATATGTAGAAAATGCTTTCTTCTTCTTTGAGAATGAGCACTTAATATCGATTGCTTTTATTCGACAGCCACATCTTATGTCGTATATCTGATTAGTGAGAAATGATTCCTTTTAACAGAATAATTTGATAGAGAGACATGTAGGTCCTAGATAGGACTAATTCTTATTTCAAACGTGTGCGATGGCTTATGCCGAAAATAATATGAAACAATAGGACAACAGTTTTAGGATATTTTATATGAAAGTGATCTCTTACCCTGCATCGACGTAAATAAGCACTGAATTGATCAGTGTTTTAGTAGTTGCCATGATAAACGTCGATACAGGGCAATTTGTCAATCAGTAGCAATGAAAGCATCTCGACGGAAGAATTTCATGAATTCGAAAAATCACGCAGTACCCGCTGCATGTTATAGGGAGTAGAACCAACACTTGCTGTCGGGTGAAAGCTCGGTGGTCTAGTGGAGATGACGCCTGTCCGGTGATCACGAGGTCGTGGGTTCGAATCCCGCTCGAGTTTGTACGCCCAAGATTTTTTATCATGGCTGCTAATAAAACACTGATCAATTCAGTACTTATTTACGTCGATGCAGGTCAATTTGTCAGTCAGTTGCAATGAAAGCATCTCGACGGAAGAATTTCATGAATTTGAAAAAAATACCAATCTTGGAAGAAACTATGGTCGTCGAGCAGTTTCACACATCTTTGTAACCTATATTTTCAAATCACAATATTTATTTCCTTTGATGGAATACCCTGGAGCTGCCTACCTTTCTATTCCCTACCTGACAAAGAGTAAGATCGCTCAAAAACAAACCGAACCATGAACCGTACCAGTCTGCCAGTGGCGGATCCAGAGGGTGCGCACCAGGCGCAAGCCCCCTCTTTTCTTTGTTAAAACAAAAGAAATGAAAGTAAAAATGGGGATGGGCCTTGCGCCCTCATTATTTTTTTAAAGGCGCCTCCCCTTTACGGAATTCCTGGATCCGCCCCTGCGTACAGTATCATCCGTATTGGGAGCACTCGTGAGTTTTTTTACTGGACATTTTTTTTTTGTTGTTGCTCTTGTCAGAGGAGTCGTCTCAAGTATTAAAGCGATTAATCCTCATACGCTTAAGCTACAAACAGGTGTAAGAGGAAATGCAGTGGACTCTGGGATGCTAGTGGTGAAACAACCCTGAGGGGCAGTCGACTGTATGCTGCACGACATTGTGAAAACCCACGAGTGAGCTCCATCTCCACCTTCGTTACGAAAATAAACCTGTGCATTACAGATGTGTTTGGTTTATATCAGAATAGGTAGGACATTAGCTGCATGAACTTATGTGAAGTATCTTTATGGGTGAATACCATTGCGGTACATGTAGAACTTGTTAAAAAGAAAACTACTGGCTACATTCTTCAACCTTTTTTATAATTTCCTCTCTTTTTTTTGCACGCGCGTACAATGTTGTAACAGAACATAACGAGAGGACACGTTAATCATCCCGCTCTTAATCTGCTTGAATATATTGTTGAACCTATTTCATTACAGTAAGGCACTCGTTTTGACCACATCTGATATGAGACTGGACGGCTCAATACCCTTTTAGAGCATATCGGGACTGGTGCCCCTTCAGCGTGGTATACTGCCATAGGGTGTACTTTTGAAGCATTCGAGCGCTCTGGGGGCACGGTTATAGGACAAGCTTCATCATTTTTAATGTTGAGTAAAATTTACAGAAGTATTTTATATCAGGTGCATTGTGGGTATCTTGAATTCTGTAATAACCTGTGGTAACCTGCTTTATATATTCAGTATACATATACATTATACATATACATATTCATTATTCATTTCATTATTTTTGTTGATCAAGTTTTTTTTTCTTTTTATCCTTTGAATCAATCATAGAGTGCATTTTATTTGTAATCATGGTAATAGAGTGCACCGACTTCTGTTAGTCATTCTACTTCCACGTGCATCGTATTTCTAGTTTGTTTGGTTTTTGCTCATAAATTAAAATATTTTACCAAAATGTATGCACGTATATGGCTGTAATCTTTATCCCTGGCCTCCATTTGAAACCACCTCCTGTTGAACTGGGTTATATTACCAGAATAATAAATCAAATGGAATCAAATAAATTCAATTAAAATCAAATCAAATGAAATCGAATCAAAACGAAATCTTCATATCATGCAGTCAAACAGTGAAATCCGATTGATAAAGCAATGTGAAAATGGGGGGTAGCGCTCTGACTGCATGAATTCTATTCTGTGTAACTGACATCCAGGATTGCGACAGCGTAGGTCAGTATCAGAACAATACACCAAGTAAAGATAAAATACATCGCATGCCCCACTAGATCTCTAAGAATTGAGAACTGAGCCCTGTGGTGTCCAACAGGGCTCAGTTCTGAGACTCCTTCTGTTTCTTCTTCTAATATTGTCAGGTTTTAATTATTTGCCGACGACACAATTCTTGTATCCCACAAAAAAAAAAAAAATGAATGATCCTGTAAAAATAGTTAACGCGGAGCTGGTTGATATAGATGAGTGGTTTATTTATAACATATTATTACTAAATCTCTATAAGACTAAATGTGTTAAACAGAAGAATACCCCGTAACCACCCAAATATTTGTATAGGAGGCCACAGTCACTGTATCAATGGGGATAATGTAAGATTTCATGGTGTTGTATTAAACGAATATCTTTCCTGGAGACCTCACATCAGTGCCATTTCACTCAAGATATCAAAAAGCTTTCGTCTTTTCAGAAGATTGAAGCACATTTTACCCAAAACCGTACTTAAGATATTGTACAATACTGTTATAATTCCACATTTGAAGTATTGTGATATCATCTGGGGTCATACATACAAAAGTCGACTTCACAAAAATAGAAAAAACTTCCAAAAAAAAAAATGATAGTCTGAGATATAACGAATTTGTACATTTCTGCTCATAAGAGTAGAATATTTTCTCAGCTTCGTGTATTACCCGAAACTGATTCAATATCATTCTTTGGTTTTCATGTGTAAGATTCACGCTGGATATTACCAAGTGTGTGTAACGATATAATGGTTTCAAATGTGACTCTGCAACCAACAGAAAGTCGCCAGACATGGATTTTTAGTTAAGGGCAGATTCTGAAAGAGCAGACTCTAAGCGTTATAATGATGTATAACTCATTCAAATGGACTTCCCCTAAATACGAGAAAGACAACACGCACCCTGGAAAAGTGTAAACTGGGAAAAGAGGCTCTGAAGTACAGGGTCTACTCAAGCCATGCCGCACTAACTGTGCGATGAAAGGGACAAAACACAGGGTGTCAAACCGTATGTACATACAAAGCAAAAATATTTATAAGTACCGCTTCACCTTGGGCTCCTACCACCATGTTTATTTGTTTGTTTTGTTTGCATAATTATGTTTGCGTTATTATGTATCTTTGTGTGACTTTCTATTGCATACTCCTGAAATCATGGTGAATGGTTAAAAAAAAAACAACAACAACAAAAAACACTAAACTGAACCGAAGTGAACTTATGCCGGAATTATTATTGCATCTCTCTGTGCATTCTCTCGTTAAAGATATGAAAAAAAATGTGTCCATTACAATCGAAAGTTTCTATGCGCTTTATTTCATTACATAGATCTGTTAACTAACAAAAACAGATTCATTTTTTTAGTTCTTTTTTATAATTATTACACTGAGTGACATAGCACAGGCATACTTCTACCGGCACCCATGTACAAGCATGAACACGCATGTACTTAACCTCAAGTTTGACTTTCCTCCTTCTTTACACATGGAATCGCGCATGCTTAACGCAGACCTACACTGCACTTCAACACTCACGATTGCAGATCAGCGCGCGCACATAAACGCATGCAGTGGAAGAAAAATAAAAAGTCTTTTTGTGTTTGTCTTGTTGACTGTCCTTGAGATACAATCAAAGTGTTTAGAAATGCATCCAAACACATGAGAGAGAGAGAGAAAAAAAAAAGGTATTTAATACGAAGAAAGACGCTGAAAAATCTTACTTCATTGGTAGCAGCTTGGACAAAGCATACGTGAGCAGTTGGTGAACAGCATTTCTCAGAGTGCCATTCGTGATTTGTCCCATCCAACTCTTCGCATTTGAAAAGGTTTTCAACATGGTCGAGGTGAATCTTAATTATACATGTCCAAATCAAGAAGGATTATACATTTAGAATTTTACTTAAATCTGTAATTTTCATGGGTTTGGGCACTTCAAATTGGCTCTGCATATGCATGAAGATTATAAAATGACATGTTTGAAGTCGAAATGTTGGTTGCTTGATATCATTTGACAAGCAGAAGATTACCTCATGCCTCTATTTTTTGTTAATCATTTCTTAAGCGCTATTTCTTACTACTTTTGTTTTTCCGTAGTATACATTCTATTGTGCCAACAGCTTTTCAAATATTCATCAAATGTTTGTACATTCTTCCCGGAAGAGTTCAGGAAACAATTCCTTATTTTGGTAACATTCCTTCGACATTTATAGGAGAAATGAATGACGGCTGGTGTTCGGTGTCTTTGCAAACATTTTGTATGATATCAAAGATTTATAGCATGTATTTATTTGAATCGAAACAAATGAAATCCATTATCTCTAACATCATGTCGACATGGTTTTATTCTCTCTGCCGAAGATCATAATGAAGTTAAACCCTCTTTAAATATTTTTACTATGAGTTTTAAATCGGCCACTCGATGAGCCAGGTCAAACAGACAAATCGTTTTAAATGTTGATGTGCGAAATATGCTATCAATTCATAAAAGTTTTATATGTCTTCGTTCTTGTTGAAGAGTGCACCGTTCTCGGACGACACAATGGACAACTCGCCATATCGCAATGAATCCTATTCGCTGTCACTGAATCTGTCTGTAAATTGGAAGGTAGAAATCCTTTTTAGTATCGCCCTGGCCACCATATTGACAAACTCACTTATATTGCTTGCATTTGCCTCCGAGAAGAAACTGAGGACCTATAGCAATTATTACATCATCAGTATTACTTTGGCTGATTTGTTAGTGGGATTGGTGTGTATGCCGATTCGTTCTGCGATATTTCTGTTTGATCGTCGAAGGGTATTTGGACAAACTTTCTGCCACATTTCCCTTACTTTGCACAACGCTCTGCCTGGGATCTCAGTCTTTGGTGTCGTAGTTATAAGCTTCGATCGCTACCTAGCAGTCACTTATCCGCTACTGCATCGTCGAAGAAAAAGTAAGAGGGTAGCTGTGGTTATAAATCTGGTAACCTGGTTTATACCACTGATGTTGTACTTCGGCCTGATTAGCCTTTGGGACATAGTGAGTCCAAATGAGCGTTCGAACGAAGGGGGTTTTTGTCATACGAACTTTCTCCAGAATTTGCAAGCAAGTATAATTCTAATCCTCTTGGGAATGTGCATCCCCTTTATGACAATACTCGCTGCCTCCGTGCTAATTTACAACAACAACAACAACAACAACAACAACAACAACAAAAGTGGTGTTCTCCGCATGCGCGAGGCAGATGTTTCTATTCCCCATAATTAGAGTTACCGTTCGTCTTATGGCGGTGGTTGCGTGTGTGTATTTTGTGAGTGTGTACAGAGTAGGTTTTGATTTCTGTTAAAATGAAAAAAATATGGACATGTTTTTGATTCAATACACTCTGTCCTTAAAATTGGTTCCTTCTGAAAAGTTCCTCATTGATACCAATTACTATTGTACCGCAGTCGAAAACAGGAATATGAGTGTCCTATCCCCCCCCCCCCCATCATCCATTTATATGATGTAATCATGAAGGTTTGTGGGAAAAAAAAAGTTTCAAAGAAATCCCTGTTAATTTGGTTACAAATTTTCTTCAAATGTTTGTATGTATTGCGCGGACATCATGAATAAGACAATGAATACAATTTTGCGTCCCTTCCCTGATACTCATGCTAAAACGCTATTAAAAACTCTTAAACCTGTATTAGCATTATAGTGGAAATTGCCATGTATAAAGTGTACCAGGTGTATGGGGAGAACTTTTGGCAAAATGCATTTTCGTTTTCAGTTATTGTGATTACTTTTCATTGGTCTCAAAATCACCAAAAAAATAGAAATACCAAAAAAATCAACAAATTTGAATTCGGCAACCAGCCAATATTTGGTCACCAAACAAAATTACCAAATTTCACCCTTCTGGTTGCCGAAATCACCATCGGAGTTAAGTGACTTGTCCAAGGCACCACAGAAAATTCATGGAATTTCATAACCACATTTACTAGAGGGAAAGTCCAGGTGATTTTCATAATTTCACATCATGTAATACGTTAATCAGTAGCACAATCTTGAGAATAGTGGATTTCGGTGTGGCCCTTGAGCAGAGAAACCAATGGTCTGAAAAAAAAAATAATACACTGAACAAGGATGATACCAGAGGAGACTCACATAACATGTCAGAAATTTAGCAATGTGATTTCACTACAATACCGCTTGCTTTACAAGTGTTCCTATGTAGAATGTAGGCATGCTTTCTTCTCTTTTTCTGCTTCCCTGAGCCCCCGCACGTGCATTCTTCAGGTGAAGTTGCTATGTCATCATCCTTGTTCGTTGTGATTTGTGATGAATTTAGGAAAAAATCTTATTTCTCATCCCAGTTACTGTAAGTTCTGAAACTCTGTACCCAGTATAACCAATGTATACTTGATCAAATTTAAAAGTCTGAAAAATCATCCGGACTTTTCTTTTAAGACTCGCACAGTCATCGATCTCATTCTCATTTTGATAACTTCAGTATGAATTTGATTAATTCAAATCGACTGCCACACAAAATCCGCAGGTCTTGAAAAAGAAGGGCCACTGAGAAAAAAAAATGTACTTCAATGTTGCATAGAGTTGAGAATTATTCCCTACTGTATACCATAATGTATCAAAAGTGGTGGCACTGTAGTATAGTGGACAAAACTCTGGAAGAAATAACAAATCTGTGCAAAACAGGGATGGAATTCATTTTGAATAAAATATTTTGAATTTTTTAATTCTGTTCTTTGAAAAAAAAAATTCTCAGCGCATAAAATTACTGCATCTTAGATGTGTTTTTCTGAGCTGTGTAACACTGTAATTTGGTAATCCCAATTGATTCCCGAACGTAAATTGATTGTAGTGTGTATAACCTTAAAAATACCTTGAAAAATTGCAACAACGCTCTCTTCGCCTCAGTAAATGAAAACTTGAACACAATGATACTTGTTGTTTTTTTTAACAATCTCATGTGATCAACTGTTGTCAGTGTGGATGGTGTGAATATGTGGTGGCTTGATGGTTGAATTAACTGAGATAACAGCGAAACCCGAGGCGCTTTCAAATAATGATCGTTTAAAAATGAGTATATGAATATAAGAACGACCCAAGTCCATGGAAGACCATTTCGAGTAAACTAAAAAAAAAAAAAACAACTTCATATCTTTTTTATTTGTCCAATAATATTCTATTTAACTGTGATGGGAAGGCAACATTGTATATACAAATTAACACATATATTATTATGACAATTAACATTTACATTAATTGTGGAGAGGCCATTTTATGTGGTGGACTTGGGTCGTTCTTTGATTCATATGGACTTGGGTCGTTCTTTGATTCACATACATAATATTCTGTTATAGAGATGAGAGAAGGATGAGAGAGGGCGCTATTATATGAATGTAAGAATGACCCAAGTCCTTCATTCTTACATTGATAAAAGATTTAACTCATTCATTTCAGGCACTTAGGGGGGTGATTAGGATTTATCAATTATACACAAGATGAGTCCATGCATAAGCTACAATTTCCCATGTCAAACTGAATTTGGCCAAAAATTGGACTTGGGTCGTTCTTATATTCAGGTCTTCAAATGTCACATTGTTTTCCTTGCTGTCAATATTGAAACTGCCTATTAGTATTCAGGATTTTTTTTAAAGGGGTGATAAAGTATTGGTTGAGGTAAGAAACATCCTTTTTTTCTATATATTTGAAGATCAGTTTCTGAAATGTAGTAGGCCTATAGATCATGTCACTCTGAGAGGAAACAAAAATCCATGTGATAAACATCGTTGTAAAATGACTGATATATCCAAAAGCAAAGTACGGCAAGGCGATCCTAATGAAAGGTTGGTCCCAACTTTTATAAGGATGACTTTGTTTCGATAACTAAGCCATTTCAAAACCAATTTTCATCAAAAAAAAATCACTGAATTCCTTTTAGAATAATTAAACTCTTTTAATTCATATTTCATACGAGACTTCTCATTATCTAAAAAAAAAAAACAACAAAAAACAATCGTCATGAAACCCCCCCCCCCCAAAAAAAAAAACACGTTGAAAACCTGAAGCCCCATCTCAATTGAAACTCTACCATTCTTCTGATACAAACACCATCATCATAATGAAATTCAGAAAGTGTGTGACAACATGTATGCATATGAGTATAACACAGAACCTTAAATAATAATTCATGTAGTATTACTGGCTTCTATATTTGTCTGGATGAGTTTGTATTCAGATGAAATAATTACTGTTGTAATTTCAATCGCGCAATAAATATCAACTTATGCCACATTTGGTATTGAAACTCAATGCATGGCATGGCAAAAATCATGTACCTAACTTAAGCCGAGGTAAAAATTGATTACTGTCATACTGACAAAACTTACGCAAGAAATTAATCGAAAAGCTATTTACGAACAATATGCCTTGAAAGAAGCATGCGACAATGCAGTCAAATATTTTTTTCTGAAGGTATCAATCAACCTTCCCTATTATGCTCGTCTGGTAGGCTTTTACCTAACAGTGCCTATAATGTGTCTGTATTTCCTTCTCATGAAGCCCGAATTCAAATTTTAGAATGAACAAGTAGATCTATACTGCAAAATATAATCTTCATCATAAATCCAAATCCAGATCATTCAAAACTAAACGAAAAAGATACATTATGCTCAGCCCCAAACTAACTAAATTCAGAACTTCTTTTTAAATTGAATGCAGTTATTTGGAACTTGTTTGCCTATTCACGAATTTGAATAACCGACGAAATCCCGTCTCTAGCTTGAAATGAATTTGACTGCTCATTGCTGAAATGCGTGCTCCTATCTAATTTGAATGTTCAGGTAGTGAGTTTGAATGCTCCGATAGTGAATTCGAATAACCGGATTTTAAGTTTGATAGCTGATTCGGTGCTGCAAGCGTGGAATGCGTAAAGTTGAATGCTCGGAATAAGAACTTGTACAACAACTGTATGAAATTGACTAGGAAAACCTTTATCAATGACGTGAGTGGATCAAGTACGTGTTCACATTATGTGCTTTGTTCAGACAAATCTATTTTCACAAACATTTGCATAACTTCTCAATACTCCCTATGGGTTGTTTGGGCTGCGGACGTGGGTTAAAACAACGACTTTAGCAGGGACTGTAGCTCATTTATTGTTTTAAAAAAAAACATAAAATGGAACAGTAACGGCAGGGGCATTGACCGGACATATTCAGTCATTTTGACTAAAGGAAAAGGTAGGAATATGACAACCTTAATTTGACCACGCTTGTGTGAAGTATTACAAACACAACCTAACAAAAAAATGAAAGAAACACTTTTCAGCCTTTGCTGTTGTGAAATGATCTAGGAACAACAACAACAACAACAAAATCTTCTACCAGTATTTTGTACTACATATAGGGAAATGACTGACTCAAAATAGAATTTCCTCTCTATTTCAAACCACTAGTACAAGTGAAATATATATATATATATATGAAAAGTTTGTTTGCAAAAACCGATAAGTCCATATTTGCCAAATGGAGATATTTGCGATTAATGGTCACAAAAATAAAGAGAATAATAAGAATTTTTTGCTTCTTTTGACCTAACTTCAAAAATGTACCTCTATATGTAGTGACCAATATATCATTTAAAAGGTATTATTTTGTACTTTATGACAGAAACCGTACTTCAAAATCTTCAAAAATTGACTTATCGGTTTTTGCGAACAAACTCTTCATATATGTATATATATATATATAGGGATGTACGAGTAGACATCGACTGTGCATCAACAGACAAGAGACATATTTCTTGCTTATCAAGGCACTTTAAGTCCAATGCCAATATTCATATAGCGTGGAAAAATGGAATTAATTGCACTCGAAGGGCAGACAAAGAATAATAGATATTAATTTCAGAAGGGGGACAGTCAGTCCAGAAAACCATAAGTGCCTTGCTCCTATGAAATCTTTGTCTCAATTAGTGTTAAGGAATCCACATGTTGGTTAAATCACATTGTGAAAACTCGGTAGAAAAGAGGCACTTAGGAAATGAACAATGAAACACATCTGAATGTCATTGAATAGTACCGTAGCAGATCAAGAGACGAAAATAAGAAGAGAGACACTGAAATGGTAGTTACTTTTTTATTTTTCTCTATTTCAAAATGTTTCTTTGATTACACGCGACATTTCTCATGAAAACGATCGCTTAGCAAAGGTTCGCGGGATATTCTTAATGACTTCTTTTCATCTCAAGACTTAGGTGAAAAGACTCGTACCAGCGTCCATCCATGAACGAATTCTAGTACTTTAATAAGGTTTTACTGTGTTTTCACCCTGTATTGCATATCATTACATAGGCTGGTCCGCGCGCACGAGCATGCGTACACAGAAAGAAATCGACAAGACATTTTGAAACTTTCAGACATGGAGATAAGCAGAAGGAGGTCTTTCGTCAGCTGTCTTTGATACAAAATTGGCTTTGTTTGGATATACGCCCAGCCACATGAAAGCGTGTATATAAGACAGACAGCGCGGATGCTGAATACTTCGTATGCAGCAATCTCGCGAGTGTAAACGTGATCATCATTAACGGGACTTTCTCCAAGAGAAATTGCTGTCAGTTTTGTGCAATCAAACACCGCTTATCTGGAGAAGGTAATCAACGTGCACCTCTATCATTCTTTTTTGTTTACGTCGGGAAGAAAAATGTCTTGTTTTTTTTTTTTTTTTATTCGAGTGCACTGTATTAGCTTAACCTTAAAAAGTGAATGTTGCCTGTGTGTTAGAGTCTGTGAATATGATATTTAAGATTAAGACTGAATAATGAGCAAATACTTCTACCTACCGCGTAGGTCTATCTGGTGTTAAAAAAAAATGTTTGGTTGTTGGTTGTCTTGGTTATAGCCATTACTTGATAGAATTAGGTCTACGACAATCCCTTTTTGAGTTGTGATTTGTGGCTTACGTTTCATTCTTTTTCTTTCAACGTGTGTTACGATCTAGAATTAAAGGGAAATTACAGTGGTGGCTGAGATAGTGTAAGATACTTAGAAATAACTCGATGAAATGTTAAGAACATTATAATTCTCCGAAAAAAATGCAGTTTCTCCGAAAAAATGCAGTTTTTGATGAAAATTATTTTTAGATTGGCTAGGATATCCAAACGCAAAGTAAAATAGCGACCCTAATAAAAAGCGGGACTTAAGATCACTTGTTTTGGATATCTCGAGTCATTCCAAAACCAGTGTTCATCAAACAAACTTCTTTTTTTTTTGTTAGATTATAGGCGCTTCAATATCTTATATGTTTCTCATTATCTTTTAAAAAAAAGTATCATAGAAAGTTGGAAACCTGAAACTGAAACCGTACCATCCTTTCAAATCATGCTAAATTCCTGGAAAAAATCATATCCCAACAATATTATTGATATTAAAAAAAAAAACTGTAATGATTTCAGAAACCTTACGTTAGTACATTTGGATTCTTTAAAAGCTATATGCCTGTCAATGCAATTAACTCTCTATCTCCAGTTTCTAAAGATATGGAATTTTCCTCTTTTATAAATTATGTAGTTTCTCATATATAATGAAGGGCTTTCCAAATGAATTGTTAACAACAGGAGAAACAAACATTTTTTGATTTGTCCTTATCTTATCTCAGGTGACACAATGGAAAACTTCGCGTATCACAATAAATCAGCTGATACAGGAGTTTCTGTGTCTATAAACCACGAAATAGGTCTCATTTTTCTTGTCACACTGTGGACAGTACTGGCAAACTCAATGATACTGCTCGCATTCGCCTCCGAAAAGAAATTGAGGACCTACAACAATTACTACATCATCAACATTACCTTGGCCGACCTGTTTGTGGGGTTGATGTGTATGCCGATTCGTTCTACGATATTTCTGTTTAATCGTCGATGGGTGTTTGGACAAACTTTCTGCCACATTACCCTTACTTTCCAAAACGCTCTGCCTGGAATCTCCACCTTTGGTGTGGTGGTCATAAGCTTCGATCGCTATCTAGCAACCAGTTATCCGCTACTGCATCACCAAAAGAAAAGCAAGAGAGTCGCTGTGGTTGTAAACATAATCACCTGGTTAGTTCCACTGACGCTGTGGTTTGGCGTCATCATGATTTGGGACCTAGTTCGTCCAAACAATCGCTCAGACCCAGCAGGTTTTTGCCAACCGAACTACGTCGAAAATTTTTATGCGAGCTTCATTCTAGTTCTTCTGGGTACCTGCGTTCCTTTTTTGACAATACTCATAATGTCTATTAAGATTTACCTGAATGTGAGATCGTCGAGCAGTAATCCCCTTGCCTCTATGGTCAGCAAAGAACATATGGAAGAGAATCAACATTCTGGCACAGCCAGCTCAACTAATACAGAGAAAGCAGATAATCAGACAAATTTGTCAAGAAGCTTGAAGCGTAAAAATTGGAAACAAGGGACCACTGCTGATAGCAGCAAGGCTTTGCGAACACTGGCATTTCTTGTGATAGCATTCTTTATCACATGGGCACCTAGCACGTTGGTCCTCATCCTACGATCGGCGCTTCCAGCATTATTAGTTGGCTTGCCTTTCGAAGTGCCACTTCGGGAAACTGTTCGATGGATTATGTTCTGCAACAGTACGATCAATCCGATGACATATGCCTTTGCGCAGCCACTCCTCCGCCAAGCTATCATCAAGGTCTTCTGTCAAAGACTGATTTGATTAAAATGCACACAGTTGAGACATGAATAATGACTACTGTTAATTCTTCCTGATTAGTATTTGGTATCACTCGCCTTAGTTATTATTACCTAGTTTGAGTTAATATGCGCATGTGTCAGGGGTTTGAAAAATTGTTATTTGTCTACATTTGAATTTTGTGTGTATGTGTGTTCACCTCGACAAACACTGGCAAGTACTTACTTTATTGAAAGGAGCTATATTGAGTGTAAATAGCCGACTGCTTATTTACTTGTTTGCAAATGGTAGACAAATGTACTTATTGTGTGACTTAAATGAAGACCAAATCAATTAGTATTCGTCGATAGTATGCTGGTGTCTGTACTTCGCCCGGTAATCATTTAAAGATTATAACATAGTATAGTTTTCGGGCTACTCGGTAGAATAGGCATTTTTGAGAATATTACAACGAGGAAAGATAGTTCTGCTGGTCCTATGGCTGGACCACGCCATATCGTGGATTTACTGTTAAGTTGGGAAGGAGCAAAGGATATTTTATTAGCGAGTGTATACTAGCTCATTTCTTACAGAAGGGAGGTAAATATAAAGACATAAAGAGTGACGCTACTGGCAGATTTCATGTATCTTGTGGATGGTACTCTTTGAAGACTATGAATTTCACGGCAGATTTAGACTGGGAAACAAAGGGGAATTTTGCTAAGTACCTCAGAATGGAACTGGTCATATTTTGTTGCCTGACTCAGGAGTTGGATATACGTCTGTCAATCATCATTTTATGTAGACATTTTATGACAGTGTGATAAATGATTTGAACAGAATACGTGTTGGGCAAAATTGGAAAAAAAATAGATACTCTCGTCGTTTGTCTCTTGGAACATAATTTCAACCGTACTCGTAGTACGTTGACATGATGGGTGCAATATTCCCAGACCATTGCAACCTACCTTTTATATATGTAAAAATAATGATTATTGTAATCGAATATTATTTATGACATTATATTGAATATTTATCAGGATATGTTATCAATTATGGGGCTTTTGTCCATGCACCCACTCTGTGAAGTAGCTTGTCCAACTTGTATGAAAAAGTAAATCTCGGATGTTCGTTTCAAAATTATATTAGGGCCCTAATGCATTATCAAAAAGATGTATCTTAGAAGGGTATCAGCCAATCAGAAGTGAGTTATTCATAGTTTTATGTTTCATCTCAGCTTTTCATATGCAACTATAGGGCCCTGATCTTTATGAAAGGAACCGCTGTAAATACTGCTCCAGAAAGGAAGGTAATTTTACAATTTGCCTGTCCTGTACATGCATAAACCGACATATAATTGGGCAGTGCAAAGTATGTTTTGTGTATCATAGAAGATGATGACGAATGAACAAGGAATATCAGCTTGTTACTCAGTGAAAATAACCTTGGACATTACAATTAGTTGAGTACTCTTTTGTGGGTGTGTGAACACTCAGTGAGATTATCATTATACCATAATACCTTCTCATATAACACGAGGTCCCCATGTGTTCTCTTGTCAAATGTAACTATTATAGACAGGCAACATTTAGGCAACATTAGCGTATTATTCTAGCGAGTTTGTGTGTGTGTGTGTGTGTGTTTTTAATATATCAAGGAATGTAAGCACACCGACTCCTACGTGACTACTTTACATGTGTGGACAGTTTCCTCAGTGTACATCATTGCACTTCATCACTCACAATCGCAGATCAGCACGCGCACATAAATGCATGCAGAGGAAGAAAAAAAAAAGTTTTTTGTTTGTTTTCTTGGCTGTCCTTGAGATACAATCAAAGTTTGTAGAAATGCGTCCAGACACATTGAAGAATGAAGTATTTAAAGGGGCCCTGAAATCCAAATGCATGTTGATTTCTGTTGATTTATGATACCCTCAACATCACTTTTGCGGTGAAACGAATATCTAGAAACATTCCATATATTTTTTACGATTTTTTCTTCTATTTTTCTTCAGATTACTTGGGAACGCCCACAAAAAAAAAAATCCTTCCAAACCAATATTCCTCAGATGACCTCATCTGTCAATCATTGCTGTAAAGTACTGAAATGTTTAACAAAAGACATTGGAATGCACCTTCCCCTCCACTCAGCATAACTGGCATGTTCTGCGATATTAATGTGACTAACAAAAGTCATGGCGAGGGAACATGCAAGTTATGCTGAGTCGAGGGGAAGGTGCATTCCAATGTCTTACACATCTGAGGAATATTGGTTTGGAAGGATTTTATTTGTTTGTGTGGGCGTTTCCAAGTAATCTGAAGAAAAAATAGAAAAAAAATCGTTAAAAATATATGAAATGTTTCTAGATATTCGTTTCACCGCAAAAGTGATGTTGAGCAGGCGCGCCGGAAGCAGTTTTGGATTGGGGGGGCAAACATTTTAGGGGGCTCAAGATTAGACCATGCATATGTTACACAATATACACATACACACACACACACACGCACACACATCTATTATGTATATATATATATATATAATATATATATATATATATATATATATATATATATATATACATATATATATATATATATATATGTAAAGTGGCGTACGGTGGGTCGAAACATGGGGGGAACCATAAGTAATTTTGACGGTCTGTATGCTTGTGCGTGTGTGCGTGAGCAATAATGGGACTACAATACATTACGGAATGTGATACATTCAACAACGCAGTCATTGAGGAACATTGTAAGTTTTCCTTACATGGATTATGGAATGACGGTGTGAAACGATCGACAAATTATATACTGTTAGCAACATAAGGTGAATGCAATAACAATAAAATGCGAGCGAGCGAAGCGAGCGAGCTTGAAAATTTTGATATTCTACAGTTCCAAAACTGGAGTTTTAATTGTAGCTAATTTCGCTTTGGAAATAAATGGGGGCGCATCGGGCGCAACTGCTGGCAATTATTGGCAGCAACATTAGAAGAATGGCATAACGATTCAATGCGAGCGAGCGAAGCGAGCAAGCTTGAAAATTTTGACATTCTACAGTCCCAAAACTGGGGTTTGTAGCTATATCTTTCACTTTGGAAATTAATGGGGCGGCGGATCGGGCGCAACTGCTGGCAATTACTGGCAGCAACATTAGGAGAATGGCATAACGATTCAATGCGAGCGAGCAAAGCGAGCGAGCTTGAGAATTTTGACATTTTACAGTCCAAAAACTCCCGTTTGTAGGCATATCTTTCGCTTTGGAAATTAAGGGGGGGGGCATCGGGCGCAACTGCTGGCAATTACTGGCAGCAACGTTAGGAGAGTGGCATAACGATTCAATGCGAGCGAGCGAAGCGAGCGAGCTTGAAAATTTTGACATGTTAAAGTCCCCCAACTCCTGTTTGTAACTATACCTTTCGCTTTGGAAATTAAGGGGGGGGGGGGCATATGGCGCAACTGCTGGCAATTACTGTCAGCAACATTAGGAGAGTGGCATAACGATTCAATGCGAGCGAGCGAAGCGAGCGAGCTTGAAAATTTTGACATTTTACAGTCCCAAAACTCCCGTTTGTAGCTATATTTATCTTTCGCTTTGGAAATTAAGGGTTGGGGGCATCGGGCACAACTACTGGCAATTACAGTCAGCAACATTAGGAGAATGGCATAACGATTCAATGCGAGCGAGCGAAGCGAGCGAGCTTGAAAATTTTGACATTCTAGAGTCCAACAACTGCCGTCGTAGCTATGTTTTTCGCTTTAGAAATTAAGGGGGAGGCGCACCGGGCTCAACTGCTGGATGCGAGCGAGCGAAGCGAGCGAGCTTGAAAATTTTGACATTTTACAGTCCAAAAGCTGCCGTTTGTAGCCATATTTTTTCCCTTTTATTCATATATATACATATTATTCATCTTATTTTCTTTGTTTATTCATTTATCTGTATTATTATTATTTTTTTTTTTTGGGGGGGGGGGGCTTTTTGGGGGGGCAAAAATGCGTTTTGCCCCCCCACCTTTTGGATTGGGGGGGCGGCCGCCCCCCCTGCCCCCCCACTTCCGGCGCCTATGATGTTGAGGGTATCATATTAAAATCAACACAAATCAGCATGCATTTGGATTCCATGGGGCTTTAATACGGAGCACGGATGCCTAAAATTCTCACTTCATTGGCAGCAGCTTCAAAGCATAATACTACGTGAGCAGTTGGTGAACAGTATTTCTCTGAATTCCGTTCGTGATTCGTCCCATCAAACTCTTTACATTTAGAAGGGTAATCAAGCTAAATCTTTTCCCCACACGTCTTTATCAAGGAGAAATATTCGACAGTTTAAACGCTCCGAAAATTGATACAATGTTATGTTAGATCACGAACTTTTGGATGTAGGTCTTCTAAGTTGGGTTCAATTAGAAACAGAGAATAGTTTCATTCCTCGATTTCAATTTAATTTCAGCATTGTCAGATATTTTATTTGATTGATTCGTTGTTTTTTTTTTGTCTTTTGCTTACTGACGTGCCAACATCTGCTCAGAGATGCAATGAAGGAGATAAACAATCTGTGCATCTGGTATTTTGTACATGTTTTACGGTGATATTTTATGGAACCGAGAATGTAGTCGGTTTGAGATACAGTGTACGTCGGTAATATTCCTTCGAACTCCATACTATGGTATGAACGACGGCTGTCGCTTCATTTATTTGGAGACAAATTTTGTGTGATATCAAAAATTTACGGCGTGCAATTAATTAAAAAAACAACCAAATGAAATAAATTATTTGTAACATCAGGTCCTCATGGTTTCATGTTTTCTTTCTAAGATTATGTTAAAATGAAAACTGCATAAAACATTTTCACAACCTAATTAAAGTTATTCATTTTCTGTAGTCCGGGTCAAAAAGAGAAAATGTTTCCAATATGAACTGTGGAAGATGCTGTCGAGTCATAAGATTTTCGTGATGTCTTTGTTCTTGTTGAAGAGTGCACCAAACTCGGACGCTACGATGAACAACTTGTCATATCGCAATGAACCATTTTCGTCGGCGCTGCCTCTGTTCATAAACTGGAAGGTAGGACTTCTTTTTAGTATCGCCCTGTGTACCATACTGACAAACTCCTATATATTGCTTGCATTTACCTCCGAGAAGAAACTGAGAACTTATAGCAATTACTATATCATCAGTATAACTTTGGGTGATTTGTTAATGGGATTGGTGTGTATGTCGATTCATTCTGCGATATTTCTGTTTAATCGTCGTTTGGTATTTGTACAAACCTTCTGCCACATTTCCCTTACTTTGCACAACGCTCTGCGTGGGATCTCCGTCTTTGGTGTGGTGGTCATAAGCTTCGATCGCTACCTAGCAACCAGTTATCCGTTACTGCATCACCGAAGAAAAAGTAAGAGGGTAGCTGTGGTTATCAATCTGTTAACCTGGTTTATTCCACTGACGTTGTACTTAGGTGTAATCAGCCTTTGGGACATAGTGAGCCCAAATGAGCGCATGAATGAAGCAGGTTTCTGTGATACGGACTTCGTCGAAAATTTTAAAGCAAGTCTTGTTGTCATTCTGGCGATGTGCGTTCCCTTTATGACGACACTCACAGTCTCCGTCCTGATTTACATCAGGGTGAGATCGTCTGGGAGAATTCGCCGCGATTCCAAGGACTGCCAAAGATTTTGGGAAGATAATCAACAGCGTGCGTCAACCATCCCGATGGATTCAACAGGATCGCTACCATGAGAGTGCCAGTCAAATTTGTCCAAGGGTGCAAAGGGTAAAAAGCGGAGCCAAAGGACGACTGTAAATAACAACAAGGCTTTGCGAATATTAGCCTTTCTTGTGTAGGCATTCTTCATCACCTGGGCACCCGGCAGCTTTGTCCTCTTCCAGCGCTCTGCCTTGCCTACATTGTTTGCAGATTTACCCGTTGAAATGACACTTCGGGAAACTGTCCATGGGTTGTTTTTTGCAATAGTACGATCAACCCACTGGCATAATATGCCTTGGCGCAGCCACTTCTCCGCAGGGCTATCACCAAGTTTTGTTGTCGAAGGTGGGCGGGTTTGTGGTGGAAAACATGCACGGAAATGAGATATGGTCAAGCTAGTGAACTGTCTGTTCTCTCAGCAGTTGGTATCAGTTACACTCTCACTAAGACGTAATCATTAATAAGTGATTGTATATGTGTTTGCGTAAGTGTGTTTCATGCGTGTTATGGGTTGGTAAAGTATTGTTTTCTTTTAAAGTAGTATAAATATTGACATCTATGAAATTCGACTTGGGCGTACTCTGCACCTAAATGCGTGTACTGATATTATGTTTTGAAAAGTTCAGCAGAGATAAGACTTACTATTCTTATAACAATCGAAAATAAGTTTTGAGAGTCCCAAACCTCCATTAGGGTTCAAATTGTTTTTACGCAATCATAAAGGGGAGAGAAATAAGAAAGAAATTCCCGTTGATGAATTTTATAATTGGCTCATTTAAATGTTAATTGAACATTATGAATAGGGCGACAGGGAATATCACCCACCACCAACACAACCCCCCCCCCAAAAAAAAAAAAAAAACACGTAAACAAACAAAAAACAAGCAAACAAACAAACATAAATCATACTTAAACACTAAAACCATAATAACGCCTTTGGCGATGGAATATATTTGCCGTTTCTGTGACTGCCATAACGAAACCTTGCTTATATTCTACTATAGCATTCTAATCGTTGAAGAAATTATTGACGTAGATCAGTTTCAAACATCTTTAGCTTTAACTTAACATATAACTTTAAAATAAGCTATAAATTGTATTTTCAAATTACAATATCCATTTCCTTTGACGGAACACCCACGAGCTGCCTGCCCTTCTATTCGCTATACCTGAAAAAGATTAAGGTCGCGTTCGAGCGATCAAAAACGAACCGAACCATATAACGTAAAGTAATTTTCAGGGGGCAGAATATACCATGCATACTGTTAGCACTCGAAGAGTGTTTTTTATGCCTTCGCCACGAAATGGTGCCGGAGGCATTATGTTTTCGGGTTGTCCGTCCTTCCATCCGTCCGTCCTTCCGTCCGTCCGTCCGTCTGTCCGTCCGTAATGAATTTTTGGACAGCATAACTAAAAAACCTTTTGAGGTATCCTAATTAAACTTGGCATGTATGTGTATTAGGGGGTGAAGTTGTGCCTATCAACTTTTGGGTGCACATGCTCAAGGACAAGGGTCAAAAGGTGAAGGCCAAATGCTTAAAATTTCAATATTTCCCCCATATCTATGCAACGCCTGAAGATGTTTTCTTGAAATTTAGTGTATATACATGTATTACGCAATCAAGATTCTCTGGTGACTGTTTGGGTAATGAGGTCAAAGGTCAAAGGTCAAAATGTCAAGAAAAATTTTATAATTTCACTTTTTTCTCCGTATCTTGGAAATTTTTCAAGGTATCTTCATTGAACATAGTATATGCATGTGCTGACTGGTGGTGATTTTATCTAGGGCATTTGGGGTTCATGGGGTCAAAGATCAGGGGTCAAAGGTCAAGTGCAACACTTCAAAATTTTACTGTTTTCCTCATATTTATGCAATACCAGCAGGAATTTTTTTTTTTAACTTGGTGTATGCATGTATAACCCAATAGAGTTTCTCTGGGAAGGTTTTTTTTTTTTTTTGGTGCCATAAAGGTCAAAAGTCAAAGGGTCAAAGATCAAGTGAAAGTAATGAACTTAATATTTCTTCCTCCATATCTCGGAAGTGGCTCAAGTTATCTTGAAACTTAGTACATATTAATGCCTGACAGTGATTCTCTTATGAATTTTAGGGTCAAAGTAACAATTCACTATTCAATACAGAAATTGAACTTTTTCTCCTTACCTTGAAAATTACACAATGTATAAACTTGTGAAAGGGTCAAAGCCAAGTTAAGGTCCTTAGATCCCCAAATATATGCTCTCCTATTCATCCAATTAAACCTAGGTCAAGATGATGAACATTCAACACATTTGTGACTAACATGTCATTTTAATATTTTGCCAGTTTTGTGAAAATGTAATCACAATTGTCCACATGTACTATAGACCTGTTAGGAGAATCATGTATCATGGCGGACGCATACCAGTCGCCATAGCGATATTTCTATTTTTTTTTAACGAGACATTATTTTTTGCTCGAGTCAGAGGAGTCGTCACAAGTTTTAAAGTAACAAATCCTTGTGCGCTTAAGCTACAAACAAGTGTCGGTGGTGATGCAGTGAACTCTGGGGTGCTAGTATTTTACAACCGATCAGGGCAATTATCCCCGGGGGACAAAAATTATTATCCCCCCCCCCCCCCCCAGCTAAAAACTGGTGAGTGATAAGGTTCGAGTAAAGATTAGGGTTAGGGTTAGGTTTAGGCAAACGGTTTGGGATAGGGTTAGGATTAGGTTCGGGATTAAGATTAGGGTTAGAGTCTGGGGTAATTGCCCAGGGGGCCCTAAACCTTTTTATATAGGTCAAACAACCCCGAGGCGCCATCGAGTGTATGTTGCACGACATTATAAATACCCACAAGTGAGCTGCATCTCCACCATCGTTACGAAATAAACCTGTGCATTATTTGTTTCATAAAATAAGTAGGACATTAACTGCATATGCTAAGTATCTCTATGGGTAAATACCAGTGAGCTACATGTAGAAGTTGTTAAAAACCAGTGGCTACATTTTCTGACCCTTGTTATAACATTTTTTTTTTTTTTTTTTTGCACGCTCGTAGATGTTGGTAGAAAGAGTATAACCGAGCGAACGCGTTACTCAATCAAACGCTTCTGATTGGCTACATTCTTGCACCCATTTCATAACAGCTGTTCGGTCCTCAATTAATTTGACGACATCTGCATTCCCTGGTATGGGACTGGACGGCACCATACCCTTTTGGAGCATATTGGGAGTGTTGCCCTTTTAGCGTGGTATAGTACTGATACGCCCAATAGGAGAGTAGGGCTCGAACTCGCTGTAAAAAAAGCTTCCATATACTGTACATGACTACATATTCAGGTGGTTGATTTCCGTATCTCTTTGGATAACTTAAGGAAAATCTTGGTCAAACGTAATTCCCTGAGTAAAAGAGAAATTCAGAGAACAATGGAGCAATCATGTAGTCAGCATATCGATCGCTTAACGAAGTTACAAAAAAAAAAGTGGTAGATAAGTTTTGAGGTGCATTTTTACACTCCTTGAATAGACATGTCTTAACAATCAAATGACAAGTTCACCTTCATAAACATGTGAATTGAGAGAATGCAGCAATATGAATATTACACATCAGTGAAAGTTTGAGAAAAATCGGACCATCCGTTCATAATTTGTGAATTTTTGAAGTTTCAGTGCCGCCATGACCTATGAGGTCACATGTGTAGAATGGTGTAAAGAAAATAAGAAAATTTAATACGTAGATTCGTTTTTCTCGCATGATAGAAAACACGTCACGTGCCTCTTTCAGAAGGCAGGGGAGCAATATTACCCTTAAAGGACTGGTATAGTTTTGGTTGAAGTGAGGCTACAGATTTCCAATTTTTTTTGCGACATAATTAGAAATCACTTATGAAATATTAAAGGGCACAAAGTTTTAAGAGGAATTCAAAGTTTATTTGATGAAAATGATACCCCCCTCAAAAAAAAGAAAAGAAAAAGAAGAAGTACTAATAAAAGGTGGGACCAACCTTTTATTAGGACAACTTTGCTTTATCCTTTTTTTTTTTATCAAAGTAATTTCAAAACTGATTTTCATCAAATATACTTAAAATTCTCTAATGATTCTCTGCTCCTTGAAATGTCAGAAGTGGTTTCTAATCATCTCACAAAAATTTAAAGTCTGAATTACCCGTCAGAACAAAAAACTATACCCTGTACATCCCATCCCTGTACATACATCAGTGACAAGTCCAGAGAATTTGTATTTTTTCAAAAAAATGAAATTTTGCGAAATTCTCTTTATATTTTCTTTACATCATTCTACACATTTGACATAATAAGCTGTAATAGACTATCTTCCGGCAGTGACAGCACAGAAACGTTAAAAATTCATAAGGTTTGAACGGAGTGTGCGAAGTCCTCAAACTATATATTATTGCATTCACTCAATCCACGTGTATGTTAAGGTGAACTTGTCCTTTCAATTGGCTCCCTTTAAACAAACTGTAAGATATTTGTTTTTAAATGTAGATCTTATGTATCATCCCACTTTTGCAGTGACGTTTTTCAAAAGCATGTTTCTAAAAAGCATAATAATTATGTACACTCAATGTTCATCCAATAATGATGTAATAGTAAAGAAATGTTATACGAAATGCCATCATAATGTATTGTGTTTAATCTTTTGAGTGGAATTTAAGAAGTATTTTATATGTTTAAACGGTTACAGTTCGTTATTCCGAAGTTTCGTTATTCCGAAGGTTATTTAGTCCGAAGGTTCGTTATTCCGAAGATTCATTATTCCGAAGGTTCGTTAATCCGAAAATGTGATAAGGTTTGTTATTCCGAAGGTTCATTAATCCGCAAATAAAATAAGGTTCGTTATTCCGAAGGTTCGTTAATCAGAAAATGAAACAAAGCTCGTTATTCCGAAGGTTCGTTACGGACCCTATTTCATTTCGGATCAACGAACCTCGGGAATAACGAACCCTATTTCATTTGCGGATATACGAGTCTTTGGAATAGCGAACCCTATTTCATTTTCGGATTAACGATCCTTCGGAATAACGAACCTTCGGAATAACGCCACGAATGTTCGGATTACCGAACCCTTTTTCATTTTTGGATTAACGAACCTCTAGGTATAGGGAATTTGTGTGTTTCGGATCAACGAACCTTCGGAATAACGAACCTTCGGAATAACGAACAGCACCCATTTAAAGGTGCATTTGGGTGTCTTAAATTCTGCGATAATATATCATTACAATTTACATATATGTCATACTCATTATCAATTGTATTTCTTATGTCGACCGAGTTTCCTACTGCCTTTTTATCCTGTTAGTAACAGAGTGCACATAACCAATGACTCCATTTGTATTAACCACCTCCTCTTGAACTGGGCTATACTGGCAGAGTAATAAATCAAAGCGAATCAAATCAAATGAAAACCCAAACTATATATCATGAAGTGAAACAGTGAAATCCAAATAGTAATGTAAGTATGTCATCTATATGAAAAAGGGGAATTCACCCAACGCGTAGATCACGGTAAGTGTTCTGACTGAATTGTATTCAGTGAAACTGGCTTCCGGGATTGCGACTGTGTATTAAGTCAATATTACAACAATACCAAGAGCAAGATATTAATACATCGCATAGCCGGAATTGATATTGCATGTCTCAGTGTTTTCTCTTGTCAAAATATAGATTATTACATTTTTCTCCATCTTAGTCTATTTTTATTGCCATTTTCTCATTGCGAAGATCTATCAACCAACATAGGTTTTCTTTTTTTTTTAAGAGTACTTTTCAGCTACTGAGTGATGTAGCACAAAATACTACTGCGGCCCCCATGCACACAGACATACAGACATAGCAGATCAACGCGCGCACATAAACGCATGCAGAGGAAGAAAAAAGTGTTTTGTGTTTGTTTTGATGGCTGTCCTTGAGATACAATCAAAGTTTTTAGAAATGCTTCCAGACACATTAATGAAAAAAGTATTTAATACGGAGCACGGATGCTGAAAATTCTCACTTCATTGGCAGCAGGTTCAAAGCATAATACGTGTGCAGTTGGTGAACAACATTTCTTGGGGTACAGTTCGTGAGTTGATCTATCAAACTCTACATTTGAAAAGGTAATCGAGGCAAATCTTTATCATACATGTGTTAATGAAGAAGGATTATTTTATATTCTAAATGCTCACTTAATCTGCAGTTTTCATGAATTAAGCTCTTCTTATCCGCCCTGCAATGTGCATAAAGATGATGGAATGATATGTTTACATAAAGAAGGCGAATTTTTGGTTGTACATTGTACTTAGTTGGGTTCATGTAACGAGCAAAGGAGAACCTCACATTCGATTTTTTTTTAAATTTCTTACTAATTTTGTTTTTCTCAGATATGCTTAAAAGGAGCTAACAGCTGCTCAGATACTAATCAAACTGAATCATTGTACATGATTCACGATATAAAGATGTCATGAAATTCAATCCTTATTTAATGAACCAGATCAAACAGAGAAAACGTTTTCAGTTTGGATGTGCGAAAAACGTTATTATCAACTTTTCATGATATCTCTGTTCTTGTTGAGGAGTGCACCAATCTCGGACGACTGAAATGGACAACTCGTCATATCGCAATGAATCATTTTCGTCGGCTCTGCCTCTGTCCATAAACTGGGAGGTAGGAATCCTTTTAAGTATCGCCATGGCTACCATACTGACAAACTCGTTGATATTGCTTGCATTCGCCTCTGAGAAGAAACTCAGGACCTACAGCAATTACTACATCATCAGTATTACTTTGGCTGATTTTTTAGTGGGATTGGTGTGTATGCCCATTCGTTCTATGATATTTCTGTTTAATCGTCGATGGGTATTTGGACGAGCCTTTTGCCACATTTCCCTTACTTTGCACAACGCTCTGCCTGGGATCTCCGTCTTTGGTGTCGTAGTTATAAGCTTC